>NC_046155.1:65200281-65432781 GCF_011064425.1 Rattus rattus
AAATATTCTAACTGCTCTTATTGGCTCCAAGAGGTCACAAGAGGAGGTAAGAAGGTAGCCAGATAGGACTCATAGTGCCAAGGAGAAGTATCTCTTCAGTTGGTTGGAAGACAGTTGTCCAAGAAGCCTAACACCTTGCTATTTTTTTCTGTAGTTTCTCAACTCTGTTCCTGGTTAGTTCTCCCACTCTGGGGTTGGTCTGGGAGTAAACTGGGGCACTCCACATAACTTATGGCTTGTGGGAGTGTTTGTGTCTTTTTATCACCAAAAGACTGAATATCTTCCAAGTTTTCAGAGAATACTCTGGTAAGGCTGGTTCTGAGCTAGATGCCGAGTATCCTTGTGTCCAAAGCTTAGCCTGTGTCTGTGATGGAGACAAGTTTTTCTAGACTGTTCTGTGAGAAAATGCATATGCTAGATGCTACTGAAGTCATCTACTGAATGCATATGTGCCTTTGTAAGACATATATATTGCTGGAAAATGTTAGTAAATTAATTCCCTTCTATCATCACATTGAATGTGCTTGGTGATAGCATTTTAGTTAAATCTGTTAAAAAAAGAAACAAAACCAAAAAACACCCCTCATAGGTTATTGAGACTTAAAAAATCACAGCTATAATGTCTTACAGTAAGCACTGAATTTATGTGCACTAGTGTGGCAAGGCAACTAGCATTAGTTCTTTGTGTTGTTATTGTTTGAAAATAGATTATGACTACTGCCTTTTTAGGAGGAAAAATGTCCTTAGTATTTAAGCACAGGTGCTGATGGAGCAGGTAGGAGATGAACAGAAAATTGTCCTATGATATATGAAAGTATTCCAAAGATGCAGAAAAGTTGGAGAAAGAAACAGTATTTAGGTGTGGTGGCAGACAGTCCCAATGACTGAACCTTGCATAAAGAAGCAGGGGTTTGGTTTTAAACACTGCCGTAGATTAATTTCTGTCACTGTGATAAAAATATCCTGATCAATAACTATTATGATAGGAAGAGATTTTATGACTTGCAGTTTTAAGTTACAGACCATTAATGTAGGGAAGTTAAGGCAGGACTTAAAGCATCATTCCAGAATCAAGAACAAAGAGGGTAAACATATGGAACCTTTGCCTGTCTTTTTTGCTAGTTTTCTTCACTCTTACACAGTTCAGGGACCAGGCCAGGGAATGATATTGCCTGTAATGAGTTACACCCTTCTGCTTCAATTAACAATCAACACAATCCCACACAATCATGTCTCCAGACCGATCTGATCTAGATAATTCTTCATTCAAACAGGACCATTGACAGATTGGGGATCAAGAGCAATAGAGGGAAAAAAGCAGGATACAAGTGATCCAGTCAGGGAAATGGGAAAGGGTACCTTTAGGGAGGGTAAGGAGGTAAATGTAGAAGAAGGCGGGAGGATAAAAGGGAATATGAGAATACAGTGCTCTGCTCCGGGGGGTGGGGGGCTGATGGGGAAGGGTGTAGATATAGAAGGAGGGAGATGAGTAAAAGAAAAATAAGCATGTTCAAAACCCACAAAGAGTCATCCTATTACCATATTACCTAAGAATAAACCCTACACTACCTATTAACTCTGTGTATAAATATACATATATAGTTATAATGAATGTTTTCTTATCTGGGCTGATGAGAAAAGGAGAGTGTTTCATCCAAGAGCCAAATAAAACCAAACAAAACCACAAATACCAAGCACAAGGAACTCTTGATTGAGTTGTTGGGCAGGGCTAAGAGATTCCCAAAACATATAGCCTGCTCAGTCCACATATACTTGTATGTATATTTTCAGAGTTGTCATTTGGCAGTGGACAACCATTGGTGTTCTCTTCCCTTGGGAGACCACCTTTGCGCTACCAGCTTTCCTCGGTTGCCTATAATTCTTTTTGTTGGATTGAGGCCTCATGGGCTTTTCCTCACTCACTTTGGTATGCTTTCTGGTGTCATCTTTATTCAGCTCATGTTTGGATAATTATGTTGGTGAGACTTTATGAGTGTAGCTTTTGATGTTATTAGGGACCACAGTCTCACGGCAAACTCTCTAATCCTCTGATCCTTACAATATGTCTAGCTTCCTCTTCCACGGTGTTTCCTGAATGTTAGGTATAAGAGTGTTTTGTGCATGTATTCACTGGAACTGGGCTCAACAACTCTGCCTACAGTGGTCTCTGTTGCAAAGAGAAATTTCCTTGTTGTGGGATAAAGACTATACTTATTTGTGAGTATAAGGATAAATATTTGCAGTTTGATGTTGGGGATTATTGTCATCTAGTAATTAATGGTTATGGATTCTTCTCCAACAACCATGACTTCAGTAGCTCCGAGTAGTTAGCTATGTTTCTAAGGACCAGGTATGGTTTTTCCCCTCTTGTTGAGTGGGCCAACTAGAGAGCTTTTGGTTACCACAAAGGTATGTGTGCCACTACTGCACCTGTAGGGCTATGGTGCCATGTTGCCATTGATGTGGTTCATAGGTATTATATCCTGGTAGGATTCTTAGTTGACACCCTCCTTTGGAAGTTTGCATGGTGCCATCTGGTACAATGAAAGCTAATCCTCAGGGAGAGAGCATTAAGGTAAATTCCAGTTTAGTGGTCTCTGTACCCTGTTTCTAAAGAGAATGGTGTCTCCAGCAATGGAAATTTATCTTTCATCCATGGAGATGACCCAGGGTAACAGCAGTAAGCTATGTGTTTTGCTCATCCCTTGGACAACCCTGGCCAACAACTCAAAAGTGGCTTCTTATGTCTGGTATTAGGGATTTTGGTGTCTTTGGCTCTTGGAGGGAGACTTCAGATGAAGATGTAGAACTCTCAGCTTCTCCTGCACCATGCCTATCTGGGTGCTGTCTTGTTCCTACCTTGATGATAATGGACTGAACCTCTGAACCTGTAAATGTTGTCTTTTTAAAAGTTGCCTTGGTCATGGTGTCTGTTCATAGCAGTAAAACCCTAACTAAGGCATGTGTATACTGAGTTACGTGCATTATCTACTCACATAAGGTAACGAGTTAATAGTGTGATTTCTTGTGGCTTTTCACTCATCCTTATTGTTATTTTACTTACCTGTATCTACCTCCCTTCACCTTCCTAAGGAGTTCCCCAGATTGAATTGTCCAAGTTGAAAGTCTCTAGACTTTTAAAATTTTCTTAAAACAATGTTTTACAATTTTCAATGGGGAAATATTGTAAGTCTTCTCAGATTTATTCCTTAAATTTTGTAATGATATCTTTTATTTAAAATTATACTTATTTATTTATCTATTTATTTATTCTTCCTCCTCTCCCTCTCCCCACCCCGTCCTTCTCTTCCTTTCACTCACCCTTGCAGTGTGTGTGTGTGTGTGTGTGTGTGTGTGTGTGTGTGTGTGTGTGTGTGTGTGTGTGTGTGTGTGTGTGTGTGTGTGTGTGTGTGAGATATTCTACACATGTGGAGGTCAGAAGGCAACTTATAGGATTTGATCTTCTCTTTCTACCACTTGGGTCCCAGGGATCAAACTCAAGTCATTAGATTTGGTTGCAAGCACCTTTAGCCACTGAGCTATTCCACAACCCTCTTTATCATTTTTATATTAATTGATGTTATTCTTAACATTTTATTTTATTATTGTTTACTGTTTTGAACAGAGTTTGATTTCTGTTTGTTGAAATTGGCAATAGTCAGCTCCAAAATGGCCATTTCATAGGACTTAACCAGCTATATTGGTTTTCTTTGGCCTGTTACAACTCTAGTCCTCTGGTATTTTTGGGTTATACTCAAAACTATGTTATATAGAAATCTGAGTTTTACTTTCATCCCCAATTCTTACATTTAAGTTTTCCTTCTGAGTTTCTCTGACTAGGACTTCTCATATACAATCTATAATATTTGGAAAAATTATGACTCATGGGTATTCATTTTACTTTTAGAATTTTCCTAAAATACTATTGTCATTCATTTCTTGCTAATGTAGATTCAAAGTGGCCATAGGTGGGCTTTCCAGGCTGGCTTCACAGAATGCTTCAGACTCACTTTGGATCTTTCCAGGCCAAGCAGTAGAACCCACCACTTCTCCATGGCCTCACAGCTTCCACAGTGGGTGCTCTGTTTTGCATTTTTCTATCAGCAGAGTATGAAAATTCCAATTGCCATATGTTTTTAACTCTTGGCATTGCCAGTGAAAATATCTATACATAATACTATAGATATTTTGTTTGATGTATCAAATCTTTAAGCTGAATTGTTGAGAATTGGTGTCTGAACTATCAAGTCTGTCTATCCTTGAACATGGTATGTCTTTCCATTGACCTAGCTCTGTTTTGCTTTGTTAGGTCAGTATTTTGAAATTTTTAATACACAGAGTTTTTCAGAGATTGTGTTAAATTTATGCTCGAGTATTTAATTTTGCTGGTGCTGTTGTGAATGGCATTTAACATTTAAAAATCCAATTTTTCTGTCATAATTATAGAAATACAAATCAATTTTTGTACGTTGACTATTTGGTAACATTTCTGAACATGGCTGTTATTTCTAAGAGCTATTATGTTATTTTTTTGACTTTATACTTAGACAACTATGGAATGCCTAAATAGAGGGGGGTTTCTCTTTTTCATATTTTATTTGATCTATATGCTTTGTATTTCTTTTTCTTGTCTAATTACACTGTCTTCCACTGTGAAGCTCTCTAGGAGGACTGAAAGATGATACCCACCTCCCCATTGACTCCAATCTTACGGAAAATATACAGTTTACACTCAATGAATTACAGGAATTTAAAAGCTGCATATATTGTTCATTTGTTTAAAGAGTTCATTTTTTCCTACTTTGCTAACAATGTTAGCCAGAAAGGCATATTGGCTATTTTTTAGTGTATTCTTTTCTGCATAAATTGAGTGGATTTCACAAGTTGATTTAGCTGCAGTCTTGTAATTGTCCATATTCTTGGCCTCAGGAGTGTGGCATTATTGAGTTTTCCCTGTAACTGGCCTCTTCCTTTGATCCTGCCTTTCTCCAAGAAGTAGATTTTTCTAATCCCCTCCTTACTGCATACTTTCTACCACAACATGGGGCATCTTTGTTCCTCTCCACAACATATGCATGGCACATACACACACACACACACACACACACACACACACACACACACACACACACACAGAGAGAGAGAGAGAGAGAGAGAGAGAGAGAGAGAGAGAGTAATATAGTCATATATAGTCATATACACTAAGTTTTTTCTTCCTTGAGAAAGTAGAAGGTGATTCCAGAGGACTTCCTTGTACTTTTGGGCCTCTGCTGTCCTCTGAGCCAGGATTGCACATGACCATCCCTTAGAGCTTGTGGGGACTTCAGGGTGAAGGAGGTACCAAGGGGGAGGCTTATGCTCCAGAACCCAATGTGAGCATCTATGTAGTGCTTTCATGTTGCTACATTGGCTCAGATGGTCCTTCTGCAATCGCTCACCACAGTGTTAGCTCATTCACCTTGGAGATCTGCTTGCTTTGCCTGGTTGGGTGCAGGCGATCGCTTCTCAGCATTTGGTCCATCATGCCTGGGATGGGGCCCAGTTCCTCTGTGCTCTTGCTCTCAAATATATTAAACATTGATTGTTCTTTGTTTTTTTCCTCAAAAGGATGACAGCCCAAATCCTTATAACATGCTCCATTCCAAGATAGAAAATTTGATATTTTCTCTTTCTTTTCTAATTATGAAAATGTATAGAGTTGGATTGGATATGTTTCTGATGACTCTTGGAATAACTGTGTTACTCTCTCCACATTTTTTCTGGGGTGAAATATTTATGAGTATCTATTTAGACACCATAAATTACATATATGCACACACACGTACACACAGTGTGTATGTGTGGTTTTATCTACTTAAAGATTTGAAACAATAGCACACTTATGTAAAAACTGGAGGTGGGAGTTTGAAGGGCTTGCTTTGTTAAGGCCATTGGAGGTGAGTGACAGCCACGTTCCCCTACAGCCCTCAATTACTTCAGATGGATTCCTATAACGTACTTCCTTCCATTCAAGCGTCAGAACTTGGATTTCAACATGTATATATCTTTCCACTTAAGTATCACACCCAGCCCAGGTTTGACCATGGGCTTCAATAATATCTCTCATAGAGAGAGGATCCTTGTAGAGCCATGCACTATGTCTCCTGGGGCATATCTCCACCTCCTTTCATCTTGAGTTTCTTGGTCTTCCCTTGCAGTGGTCATTTTGACCCTTGTGAAGATGACAGGCCATGTATTTTGCAGCATGCCTGGTTCTGGGTCTGACAAGTACTTACAATTAGACAGAGATTCCGCCTCCCTGAGGCTGTTGCCAGGTTCCTGTCATATCCCAGCAGTTGCCCTGGGACTCCAAATTTGCTGTGATCTTGATAGTGCTTATCTTGACACCTCACAGAGGCGGTGCCAGCCAGGTTTCTCCACGGTGCCCACATTCATCTCTCCTTCGTAATTAATACACATTTATTGGAATCTCTCTGAAATGCTGGTTATCTTGTTCCTCATCAAGTTTTAAAGTAATTACTTAATTACTTTCTAAAAGGCTCCTGGTTTGTTCCTCCTCTCAATGGGACATAATCTGTTATCATTATTCACCCCACTGCCCAAATTGTCCCCAATCCTCCCAGAGGGCTCTCCTTCAGGAGGCTTGAGTGTTTGTGGCATGGCCCAGTCTCCTTGGAGTATTTTCCTACCATCTGGAAGAGCAGTCTTGGGCTCAGCTAGGGCTTTCCTGACCCAGATCCTCTACAGATTCTTGTTCCTGTTGGTTTGTTTTAAGTTCCTCTTCTCATTTAGTGGTAAGTTCTATTTGGAAGCTAAGGTTTGGAGCTGGGTGGGCTCATTATTATTGGGGTGTAGCAGTTGGATATTGCTGTCCCCAAGGCCTCTCAGGCCAAGCTGGTTAATACATGAAAAACATAGACACACACACAAACACAAACACACAGAGAGGAATATTTAGGCATGCATACATACAGCATCTCTGTATATGTACATATATAATTTCAGATGCAGAGTATAAATATGCTATTTTAATCTACTTATGTATCTATATATCTGTCCATAATCAATCGATGTTATCACGTGTCTTTCATCTATCTACTATCAAACTGTTTGTCATGTATCTGCTATCTATCTATCTATCTATCTATCTATCTATCTATCTATCTATCTGTCTGTCTGTCTGTCTAGTTACTAATTGACATTTTTAACAGGAGCATCAACAGGGCTTTGGTTTTCTCTGCTGTTAGTTTATTTCACATTGAAAACTGTTTTCCTTGACTCTTTTCTATGGTTTGGTTTCCCCTCCTGTTTGTAACTCCCCATGACAGATATTTCTGTCTGTCTCAGACATTGATTTCTCCTTTTAAACATTTGGAACCATGACTTTCCTTCTGATAGTTGCATCCCATAACTTTTCTTGTATTGCATTTCTTTCTTTCTTTTTGTTCTGCCATTGCCTTCAATACAAAATATTTTACGATTTCCATTTTAGTTTGTTCCTTGTTGTATGAGTCATTTAGAGGCATATTGCCAAATCTTCAAATGCTTTTTGAGAGTTTTCTACTTAACATTATTTCTAGATTATTTCTTTCATTGATTTTAATCTTTCTTGCTCCTTCATGCTTTATGCTCAAGGACCCCCTCTCTTTAAGATTTGTCTCCTCCTCTAGAATACCAGTGACTGAATACCAGCCCTCCATTTTTTTTTCTTTGAGACTTGCTTAGTCTCTCTAATTATTTTGGGATTCTTTATCCTCTTTTTCTATCTTGTGTGGGGATCTCAAAATGTATTCTCTGTTATTTTTGAATTTAAACACAATGGGTTAGCGCTCTTGCAAGCCTGAGGATAACCTGAGTTTGGCTCCCGGGAAGGCAAATGGGACACTACTCCGCAACTACAGTCCCAGTGCTCACACTAAGAGAGGGGAGTTGACTATAGAAGAGCCACCTGGAAAGCTCAGAGGTCATTGAGGCGGAAGTACTTGGTGAAGAGAGACCCTGCCTTCAAAGAGGAAAAAGATGAGAACTGACTCCCCAAAGGTCTCCTCTAACCCCTGTGTGCACACTGTGACTCAGGTTCCACATGCACCTGCACCCCACCCCCCAAACACAATAAAACATGCAATGAGCTCTGTAGTAGGGTTGGGGATAAATACCACCCTATGGCAGGACTACCACAGCTGACTGTGTCGGGACACAGGCTGGAGAATTTGTTCTCTGCTTTTCATCCCCACTGCCTGGCACTGTTTCTCAGGTATTCTCAGGTATTTCATCCCACCAGCTATGAAATAAGAAAGGCAGTTGAGTGTCCTGCCAGCTACAGCTGTGGCTATTGAAGCCATGGAGTTTATAAAGCCCCTGCTAAGCTGATAGGGGCTTTCTCTAGATTTTCAGATAAATCAAGAAAACTGACAAGCAGTCATTGTAGGTATTTAAGGTGCATAGACTGTTATTTGATATATACATGGCTATTTGATGAGCCATTTGACATAGCTGAGGAACATACAGTTCCCACAGGGCATCTGCTCTTACCAAGTGTCAAGCATACCACAAACTGCTTCTCCCTCCATCTCCTCATGTCCCTGTGGTCTCTGGAGCTGCACCTCATCCACTGAAAATTGGAGCCTGTTTGACTGACCTTGCTCCATCATTTCTTCTCGTTGAGCCTAGTGGTCACACACCTGTATCCAACAATCTGTTTCTGAGATTGACATTTTAGATTGCATGTGTTCTCTGGTGTCCTGGTTTGACTTCTGCTTTTTGATAAACACCATGACCAAAAGCAGCCTGGGGGAAGAAAAGGCTTACTTGGCTTGCATGCAATAGACTGCCATCTATGGAAATCAGGGCTGAATCTCAAGGCGGGAACCTGGAGGATGCTGCTTTCTGGGTTGTTTCCAGGCTCTCATTTAGCTTCCTTTCTTCTAGAGTGAGGCCCACCTACCTAGGAATGGCACCACCCTCCCACATTAATTAACAATCAATAAAATGTCCTAACAGGCATGCCCATGGGACAGTCTGATGGAAACAATTCCTCAGTTGAGATTTCCTCTTCACAGGTATGTCAAGTGGATAGCAGTGATCGGCTATCATAGTAGGATCAGATCTTGTTTATTGCTCTCAAACTTTGACCTCCAGGTTAATCTTGACTGTCGTAACAGCATTCCCTCCTCTTTCAAGGTTGAACATGATTTAAATTCATGTAGATGCAGATCCTGTTTTCTTTCTCTATTCATTGTATGTCAGATGTTTAGGTCGTTCCTATATCTTGGCTGTTGGGATACTATATTCTTTGTGTAGTCAACAGAGCTAGTTTTCCTTTGTTTTTTTCCCCAGTGGCTTTGAATCTGGTTGATATGGTCATAGATCCATTAAGAGTTGGCTATCATTGCTTCTCAGCCTTTTGGCTAAGATCAAGTGAAGAGTTGGCTATCCCATGTCCACTCTCTTACTGACAAAGAAGTGACTTTGTATGTCATATTCTATCGTTCCCACAGGCTGTTTTTCTCTCAGGGCATTGTTCCTGGTCACACTGTAGTCCCAGAGAAGAGCAGCAGGCACCCTCTCATGCCTCCTCAGCAGGAGGTCTTCTAGGGATTACAATGGTTTAATGATGACCAAGGAGCTTCTGTCCCTTTGAATGTACTCGGCCTTTATTCCATTTAATTTTAGTGCCTGTCACACAGAATGTGCTAATAGTTTTGAGTGTGTGTGTGTGTGTGTGTGTGTGTGTGTGTGTATGTGTGTGTGTGCGCGCACACACACGCACACACGCAGCATGTGGGTGCCCACAGAGGCCATTAGAGGGCATTGGTTCCCATGGAACTGGAGTTATAGGCAATTATAAGCTGTCCATTGTCAGCCCTGGGAACACAAGTCTGGTCTTTTACAGAAACAGCAAATATTCTTGACCTCTGAGCCACCCCTAAAGCCCTACTAGGTATCGCTTTTCTTCAGATTTAGAAGTATCACAGACAACTTGGACCAGTTGTATATTTTTTCCTATGAAATGATTTGAAAATATATTTAAACATCATCACTGGGAGATGGGCTAATTATTAATTAACCTCTGAAATTGTCATATAATCTCCTCTTCCTTTTCTATCTAATTTTAACTAGTTGGTGTCAATAAAATATCTGGTCTTTTTAGAAAGTGGTGTAGATAGCTGTTGGGGATAGATACCTATAACCTAAGTTCTAAGGAGGCTGAGGCAGGAGGATCTCCTCGAGGAAATAATTCTAGATTACTGTGATTTAAAAACAAACATTTCAAGATAACAAAAAAGTAGTTTAAATTGCACAAGCTTAACATCTTTAGCAGTTACATATTTTCACATGTATTTATGATCACTATAAATGCTTACATATACATATGAATGGCTCATATATGCATATATGTACAAATATATATAAATACATATATGTTTTCACCACTGAGACCAACTCTGCATCCTTTTCCTTGCCTAAGGCTCTGGTTCACTTGCCTGTCCTGAGCAGCTTTGGACTTTCTGGAATTTAGAGAGTTAAAGCTTATGACCTGGGAGCTGAACTGGTATGACTTGTCTGCCTGTCCTTTTAGAATGTGGTGGCTTGGCTCTTCTGTTGGATGTCGCAGCTCCCACTCATGCTCAAGACCTCCCTCCCTCCTTCCTAACCATCACCAGCTCACATGCCACTTCTTTCATGAAGCTGTCCCTGTGGTCCAGATGGAATCAATCTCAGGGCTCTGTACTTCTCTACTCTATGAGGTTTCTTTTTCTGCTTTGTTATGGTTCCTACCATCTGTCTCTCTCGTTGGGAGGTAAAATTCTTGGAAGTAGGACAATGTGCCCTTGTTCTTTCTGTGTGCCCCAGGGCTGTGGGCCTAGATACTTGCTCACTAAAAGAGTGGTGGAAGGAGCTCTAAGTGTTCTTGATCATTCCCTCATGGTATAGTCACTGCCATGTGCCATTTCTGAGCCACCTACACCAACCTAAGGGACCCATGGACCTGCATGGATTGGCAAGGTCAGAGAATGATGGAGACCATACTTATTGTCATTTACTCTTTATTCGCCCTGCTTAGGGGACTTTTTCATGTGTAGATTAGGGGGGTGTACCTGGGTGGATTGTAGGTATGGATGCAAGTGTGTGTGCACACATGTAGAAGCATCAGGAGTCTTTTTCCCCCAAGGCAAATCTTATAAAGGCAAACATTTAATTTTGGTGGCTTACAGTTTCAGAGGTTCAGTCCATGGTCATCATAGCAGGAAGCATGGCAGCATTCAGGAAGACATGGTGCTAGAGGAGCTGAGAGTTCTACATCTTGATCTGAAGGCAGCTAGGAGGAGACTGTCCCATACTTTGTGGATCTTGAGTATAGAGACCTCCAAACCCATGCCCACAATGACATACTTACCCAACAAAGCCACACCTACTCCAACAAGGCCATTCTTGTGAATAGTGTCACTCCCAATGGGCCAAGCATTCCAACCCATGATTCTGTGGGGGCCAAACCTATGCAAACCACCACACAGTCTCTTCCTGACATCCAGAGCTCATGCGTTCAGCTACACTGGCTGGTCAGTGAGCCCCAGAGAGGCCTGTGCTCCACCTTCTCAGCCCTGGACATTTTGTATGGATGTTGGAGACCGTGCTTGGGTCTCCCTGCTTGTAAGCCAGCACTTTATGAGCCAAGCATCTTTCCAGGCCAATCTCGATGACCAAGTCTTCACAGTGGCAGGCATTCTGACTCCTTCACTCGGACAGATATGTGTCAGGCACCGGGTGTTGAACTTCTCACCTGCAGTCCTGCACTGAGACTGATCAGCATCTCTGCTGTGCTCCCTGGAGTCCTGGGTGGTCCCCAGTAGTAGGCGATGATCTGTGCAGTCTTGCTGTCTTGAAACTGTGGCTCAATACATTTGAAAACTAGGGAAACTCGCAGCCTGCCCTCCCTTGAGCCACGATCTGTGATTTCACTTAAGGGCTTGTCTTGGATGGTTGTTTCTGGTGCATCACTCTGGTCACACAGACCTCTCATTAGGCAGAGATGGCCGGCCGTCAGCCCATCTCCTTGCCTGTCTCACTTTTGTCTCTCATGTGGTGTCTTTGATCATGGCACATGGCACCTGTCCTGGAGTATGTGGACATTTTGATAGTTCAGACCACAGCGTATGTTCCTGGACGAGGGCCATGTAGACCCCAGGGGCCCGGCTGCCTGTGCTGTACCTGTCCTGTGGCTGATGAGCCTTCACCCGGTGAGTGGAGATTGGGAAATTGCAGTAATGACTCCTTTGGTTCAGGTTATTTCGGCTCCAGTCCTCTTTGCTTTGGTTGTGTCATCGAGGGCTTTAGAACCCTGTGAAATGAGCAGAATTATCCAAATTTCCATTTGACATTTTCCGTTACAATTGTTTTGACATCTCCATTTATAAATTTCTTTTCTTGTTAAAGCTAGATTGGAAGGGTGAGTTTCTGGACAATTCTTCCCTGGCTCACAGCCCGAGGGCCTATGCTCAGCTTGTTTAATTGGAGGGCGCCTTGTCCGGTCACTGTCCATCAGTGATGAGGACTCATCTGCTCAGAGTCCTGGAGTCCATTTTTCCCAGGCAGACATTGCCAGCATCTTCTTACTGTCGGTTTCTGGGGAGAGGTGCAGGCTCCACTTACTTCAGAACTCATCTTGCTCAGTAGAGGGATGAGCATCAGAGGCAGAGTGCTCAAGTGTGTCCATGAGGGCCCTGTGACATGCTGCAGAGATGACCAGACATACCCTTCCATTCCTATGATGGCACCTTGATTCTGTGGACCCAACAGTCCAGTCAGCAGCTGTATCTCATGATGATTTAATCTCTCTCTCTCTCTCTCTCTCTCTCTCTCTCTCTCTCTCTTTCTCTCTCCTTTTTCATGTATTTATCTCTATGTGTAGAGTGTATGAGTAGGTATACATGTTCACATGTGTATGTATACCTGTGTGTATATGTGTGTGTGTGTGTGTGTGTGTGTGTGTATGTGTGTGTGTGATATGTGTATGCAAGCATTTGCGTGCATGTGCATGTGAAGGCCTGGAGATCACATCGGTTGACTGTTTTAATTGTTCTTGACTTACTGAGTCAAGGTCTTTAAGTGAATCTGGAGTTCACAGATTCCAGCTAATCAAGCCCGCCAACTTGCTCCAGGGATGATCCTATCTCTGCCTCTCAGGAACTGGAATTACAGGTAGCTAGCTCTCCTGCGTGATTTACATGGGTGATTTATCTGACTGCCTATCCTTATGGTTACATAGTAAGCACAGTAAGACCCTTATCCACTGAACCATCTCCTACAGCTCTTGTCCCTCCCGCCCTCTCACCCTTTCTCCATTACCCCATCCCTTCCACCCTTCCTCCCTATCTCACACTCCATCCATCCTTCCCTCCCTTCCTCCCCCTTTTCCCCTTCCCTCATCTCTCCATCCCTTATTCCACTAATGCTTTGTTTCGTTTTGCTTTTTGTTGTTTTTGTTTTGTTTCCTGAGGAGGCAGGGTCTCTTGCCACCCAGGCTAACCTCAAACTCACTGTGTAGCCGATATCCAAGGATGACCTCGAATTTCTCCTGATATTACCTCTAAAATGATGGGATCAAGGCTGTGTATCACCACACCTGACAGGTTTAAACGGTGCTGGGACTCAAACCCAGGGCATCATGCGTGCTAGATGAGTACCTCACCCACAGAGCTCAGGGAGTTAATCCCACGCGCTTCTTTTTGCTATCAGCTAGGGCTCCTCTTCTTATTATACAGCTCAGAGTCTGTGCCACATCCTTTCAAATGTGCCCTCTCTTCCGATGGGATGATTTTGCTCCCCCACAAGCTGCTTCATATGTACTCTAATTACTGGAATAGCTGTTGCAATTGGGAAGGAGGTTGGACTGGCTCTAGGCTCACAATAACACAATTGTCTTTCCTGCTGAAATTTCAAGCATTAAATTGGTTCTTATTGCTATTAGTATATTTAGGAAGAGTGTAGGAAGAAACTGCCTTTTTCTGGCCACAGTTAGTGTGCTGTGATTTTCCCCATTATCACAGCAAGCACCTTTAAGGCTGTCTCCTCCTGGTTCTTTAAGGCATTAATTATTCAAACGAAACAGCCTTGTGTTCCTAATCTTTTTGTTGCCTTTTGTCCATCCCTTTTCAGGTGACCTTTCTGATAAATTATACTTCCCAATTTACCACAAGGGTGTTTCATGATCCCTGTGAGTTTTGCATGTAACCTCAGTTTCACAGCCATGGGTATGCCTGGTGATGTTTTATGTTTTAGGGGAGAGGCATTGCCTGGAACAATCGACTTGTGCAGAACCATATGCTCAGAATGTAGACCTTAGGCATAGAACTCTGTGCCCAACTGCCCTGATTACCATGTGACACCATGACTAGATTAGTACAGCCATTGGCCTGGATGGACTCTTGATGGTAAGGCACAAGCAGCAGACTTCTGAAGTTACCATATGGACAGGTTATGTTGGGGAATTTACCGAGTGGGTAAATCTGTAGGGCTGTTGCTTTTTCATCTGTAGTATTGTTGCTGGACGTGTAAGCCAACTTGTTTTGTTACTAATAGTTATTTTGATGTACAGAAACTTCCAAACACACACACACACACACACACACACACACACACACACGTAAGCAGACCCCAACACCCGCAGGCTCAGCCTTGGTCTTTATAACCATTCCAGTTGACTCTCACTTCCATGCCTCTGCCCACCCTCTTCCCACTCTTTCTCACCAGCATCAGCAGCGGTTCATAAGCTAAGATTTACCCATTCTTTTATTTTCTTGTGGTGATGGTGGAATCGGGGTCTTAAGCATGCTGGGCATGTTCTGCATGTGGAGTGCATCCCAGGCCCTGAGGTTTACACGTGTGGAGGATGCCATCCGACAATGGCCTCTTGTTGCTTGCAGTCCTGGCTCACACAGACCACCTCAGTACACACTCCTCCCAGTTCGGCTATACTGCTTCCACCAAAGTAAACCCAAGCCACCACTCATAACTTCTTTTCATCTTAGAACTTGCTAGAAGGGTGATCTGCTGGGTGTGTCTTTTGGAACTTAGCTTCCTTTGCCAACACGCTCCCCCAAATGATTGTGCTTTCTTAAATTTTGTTGAGCCGTACATTTAGGATGTGGCTCCATTTCTTTGCCTACTCTTGGTTTGGTCTGCTGCACCCCATTCCACAGTGTACAGTGTTACCCCACTGTGACAATGCTTTTGTATCTTTCTGAGGATGAGTGAGGCTGAGAGGTCAGCCTCCTACCTCTCCATGTGGGACTTACATGCTCCATTATTCTATCTACTCTTACCTTAGTTTACTTGTATTGTCTGATTTTCTATCATCGTATGGTAGGATTCATTATATTTTGGATATAGTTTTTGTTAGGCAAATGTTTTTACAAATATTCATGATTTGCTGATATAAAATGTCTTGAGGTGACTGATACTTTTGAATTTTAGTAAATGCTGTTCCTCATTTTCTCTTCATGGCATTGACTTACTATGCTCTGTCTGATAACCTTTCCATGGGCGGTGATAATAGACCTGGCTTCTCCATGTGAGCCTGTGCTCCTCCTGACATGGTTTCTCAGGCTGTGGCTGGAGGGAGCCAAGATGACTTTTTTTTTCCCATATAGGCACTCATGGCTCAATTACCATATGTTGAAATTTAATATCCTTTTAATAGTTTGGTGCCTTATTGAAAGTCACACTTGACCTTATACATACATACATACACCAATCTGCTTCTGTTAATTGTCCCCTTGGTCATCCCTTGACTTCCATGACCTTCCATATCACCTCAGTTCTCATCGCCTTTGAAAAGTTGGCAACTTAGTCTGGCATCCAAATCATCAGCCAACTTCCTCTTTTCGGCTTTCTTTCTTCCTGTTTTATAGTTTTGTTTTACATTTAATTCATTATTTAACTTTAGAATCAACTTATTAATTTTCTTTGAAACTTAGAATTATTATTATTTATTATTGGCGTGTGTGTGTGAGGGATGCGTATGAGAGTCCTCACATCTCATGTGCACATGTGGATGCCAGAGACAACTATGTCAAGCCCATTCTCTCCTTCCTCAATTACATGGGTTCCGGGGATTTAACTCAGGTCTCTTGGCTTTCACAGCAATAGCGTTTATCTACTGAGCCATCTTTCTGGCCCTTGTTAACTTTTATGAAAAACAGGACTGTGGACACCCATAGGGCTGCACTGAACCAGTAATTCATTGGCAAAGATGTGTCAGCAGCCTCAGCCTTCTACTCCAGCAATGCTATTTTGACATCTGTATCTCCTTAAGATTTCTCCCAGGAAACTTCTGATTTAATGATAGAGACTTTTCAGATCTCGTTGAACTTGCTCCTAAACGTCATGTTTCTGAAGTTATTGTGGGTGGAATTATGTCTTTAAGCTTCCATTTGTAACCATTATTGCTAAAATATAGGAATTGATGAAAAGAGAGTGCAAGGAGGTACCGTGCGTGTGCAACAGGCTGTGCAGTTGACATTTGCAAATCATTCCAACTGTGTACCTGGAAACCCATGTTACCACTGTGGTCCAGGTCAAGCACATCATTCTAGAAAGTTTTGTACTCCTGTGATCTCTTTCATGTCCTCTTTCCATCTCTGGTGACCAACAAACACTCCTATCCCTTTAAGTGTCCCATCTGTGGAACCTGAAGATCATATCCCTTCCTGCCCAGCTCCTCTTACAATACCCATCATGCCGAATCCAACTACGGTATTGTGTGTGGCAGTGCTGGTTCCTTTAAATTGCTGGGTCATACTTCATGACCTAAATAGTCCAGGGTCTGCTTTCCATTTAACTGTTGAGGAACATCTGGGTTGCTTCCAGCATAAGATTATTACAAATGACCCTGCTCACCATGATGTACAGATGCCTTTGTATAAGATCATTGTTGTTCCTTTCAGGTAACCATCTAGACAGAGCCTGGCTAAAGCTGACCAAAGTTGTGTATGTGTATATTCATTGTCGTAAGAAACGTCAGAGCTAGGATTTGACGGTTGTGCATTTTGTATCTCTACCAGCCGTGTGGAAAGTTGGTTGCTGCACATGCTCGTCAGTGGATATGCTGTGTTGTTTAGCCATTCCAGTGGGTGTGTGGTGGTAAATCACTTCCTTTTTCATTTACATTTCCCTAATGCCAAATGATGCTGAGCATCTCCTAATGCCTGTAACAGCATAACTGCTATCCATAAATCTTCTATGGTGTTGTCTATTAAAACATTGGGTTCTGTGTGTGTGTGTGTGTGTGTGTGTCTGTGTGTGTGTGTGTATGTATGTATGTATGTATGTATATATGCACATATGCATATAGTCTGTATACATATGCATATGTATGCATATATATGTATGTATATATGGGTATATATATATATGTAGATATATACATAGTCTCACGATGTAGCTTTGTCTGGCTTGGAAGTCTTTATGTAGACTAGGCTGGCCTTGAACTCACAGGCATCTACCTGATTCCTCCCAAGAGCTGGAATTATAGGTGTGCCCCACTGTGCTCTGCTCCTTAAAATCTTTTGCCCAGTTTATAATGTTTGTTATCCATATGTAGAATAAAAGCGATTTCATTTATAACCTTAAATTCTGAAACTACACACAATTATTTATGTAGTGTCTCTTGTCTGAATTGGTAGACATTATGGGGTCTGTTGAAGAAACAACTGTGTCACCTTGAAATCAAATACAGCATTTTAATTTTCTTTCCTTTTAATTTCTGTTTTTAATAGTTTCTCTGAGAATTTTATGCTTGAGCACTGCCTCTACAGCACTCCCAGCTCCTACCCTACCCCCTCCAAATCCTGTCAAATTAATGATCACTTCTTTAATTATTAGTTACATGGATAGATGTATATATGCATATATGCATACGTATGTGCAAGTGTATATATAACTTACTGGGTCCATTTAGCTTTATTCCCATGTGCATATATCCAGAGCGGATCCTTTGGGGTTGCAAAGTTTGTCCGAGGAAGAAACTGTTTCTCCTTCTCTCAGCAACTTTCTGAGTTGCTATTGACTTTCTTTGACTCTTCATCTAGGAGTGGGACAATGTGGGACTCTCCCTGTTTGCCTTGGCATATTAACTGGTGCTGCCACTATGCAGGTTTTGTTCAGGAAAGCATATTCTTGAGAATTCATAGGAGCAGCTTCCTGTTGTGCCTAGGGAACACCATCTATCAGTTGGTGTTTCAGGGTCCTGCTTCTTATACTCTTTTCACCCCCCTCCTACATGATTTTCCCTGAGCCTTAGTTTTAGGGATTGTTGTAGCTCAATCAGTTGGGGTAACTTATTATCTGCATTTTGACAGTTGTGGCTTTTGTAATAGTCTCCATCTGTTGCAAAGAAAAGCTTCTTTGATGAGGGGTGTGGGTAGAATGAGAGGTATTTAGAAAACAGGAATTATACTGGAAAGTAACTGTAGAAGATTCTCCCAATTTCTTTTTCTTGCTTGGTCTCCCTGGTTAGAAACTCCTGTGCACTGAGCAGAGTTGGCCTATAAAAACACTCTTAAGCCATCTGCTACCTCTGTGGGACCCACTTGATCTTCCACCATGAAAGATAGTGGCAGGTGAAGGAGGGTCCTGTTCCTGAGGGGGCGATGTTCGCTTTTCTAATGTGTTTTCTAAGAGTGTTTTTAAATTGTTATTTAAATCAACAATCGATGTGGATTTTTTTTGTGTTGTTGTTCTACAACCTTGAGATGAACTTAATTTTTCTTTTTTAGTCTGGGAATACAGTAAATTGCATTTGACTGATTTCAAATGTTAAGCTACCCTTCCTTTCTGGGCTAAGCCCCACTAGGCCAGGATGTATTATTCATTGAAGTAATGTTATATTCAACTTGCTAAAATGTTGTTAAGAGTTCTTGCATATTTATTAAATGAGTGATTTTGGTTCATTATTTACTCTGTAATGTCTTCGCCTTTCCTTTTACCTGTACAGATTCCATTTTCTTGGATGCAATACCATCTTCAGAGTTGCTCCCTGTATGTAGTGTCATGTTTGGTATTGACAAAAAATTTATTTTAATGTTATTTTGTTTCCTTTAATGCTCATAGGATTTGGGTCCTACAGTGGGTGAGCTGTTTGCCCCCATTAGCCTTTGGATAAATTCATCAGTTTTACTAATCTCTTTAAGGATGGTCTTCTGACTTTAATTCTCTCTCTAATTTTCTGCTTTCAATTTTATTGGATTTTATTCTTAGTTTTAAAATGTTCTTTTTAACTGACTTTAATTTTTTGGTTACTTATTTTTTTTCTAGCTTTTCTACATAACAAGTTAGATTCATGGTTTTGACTTAGAAAACAAAAACAGACAGACAGACAGACCAACCAACCAACCAACCTGTCCCTAACATTAGCATTTGAGCTCACATCCTCCTCCAGACTTGCTTCGACTATGGACCACACATTCACTGTCCTGCATTTTCATCTTCATGTATGGAGTTGGAAATGTTTTCCAATCTCTCTTGGCTTTTCCTAGTCCTACCTGCTAAGAGAGATATTTTCCAATTCTAGTTGAGGTTTTTAAAATGACCTTGTTTTGTATTTCAAACACAGTCCAGTTCTGTGGACATATGAGTCAGATGTCAATCTTTCCACCAAGTCTTCCCAAGTCAATATCCATTCTCATTGCAGCTGAGTCTGTACTGACTGTACTTCAGGTACCTGAGTGAGGTCTTCTGTTTAATATTCATCCTCATTTTTGGCCGGTGTTTAATAGGTCCCTGTGGTGGTTTAGGTAAGACTGGGTCCCTATAGGCTCACAGATTCAAATGCTTGGTTATCATAAAATGGCACTACTTGAGAGGGATTAGGTGGTGTGGCCTTATAGGAGCAGGTATGACCTCATTGGAGGAAGTGTGTCACTATTGCCTGCCTGTTGGGGGGTTACTGGCCCTCAAGATCTGGTTGCCCCCCAAGATCTGGTTGCCCCCAACGAGCAGCTCCTCATGTATGCCAAATGATGCTGTGTAAACTTTGCTCATCTTATTCTCTGACTGGCTGAATAAATATGGTTGACATCCAATTACTTGGAGAATAGAGGTAGGCAGGGTTTACCAGACTGGGAGTTGCAGGTAGGGGTCATGACAAGGGAGAAGAGGAAAAAGGGGAAGGAAGAGATAGGAAGTGGTTGACTAGGAGGTTTCCATCAGACATGATGGACCATGCCTTTGCGAGATGCCCCCTGAGGACAGATTCATGGAGCAGAAATTACCCAGGTGAGACTCAAATAGCAAGTATTTGGGAATGAACAGTCTAGCATATAGAAAGATGGATTAGAAATATGCCCAGTAATTGTACTAAAGCTGATTAAAGAAATCGTTAGGACTTTGCCTGCATTATTGGTGGGGGAGGTGGCAAGATCATATTAAGAACTATGGAGTTAATTAATAACTTTTAAAGCAACACCTGCCATCATGCTTCCTGCCATGACCATAATGGACTAAACTCCTGAAACTATTAGCCAGCCCTACTTAAGTGATTTCTTTTAAAAGAGTTGCTGTGGTCATGGTGTCTCTTCCCAGCAATAGCACAATGACAATGACAGTCTCAATCAGTGTCATTGACATCTTCAACTATGATTTTTGGTTTGCATGCTATTTTTCATTTTGCCATGTTTAGCATGCTATGTTTTGAAGTGCTCTTGAGAGGACACAGATCCGTGTTAGCCTCACATTATTGGTGTGTGTCTTTTTGTTACTATGGAATTTCCTCTTTAATCTATGGTGGTGTGTCTATCCCATCATAGGTGAGTAACCCTGTGGTAGAAACAAGCATGGCCCAGTCCCAGAAAATCATGAGACTATTGTCACTGACAGACAGGAAGTCACGTGTGCTGCACTCTCAGCTAACAAGTAGATTCTGTGAAGCAGTGGGTAGGGCTGTTCCACAGAAACAGGTCACAAAGGCACTGGACCACGAGGAGATAAAAACAATACGTTGCCGCCTGTGTGTGCTTAGTTCAGTGGTGCTGGCATGGAGTAGTCAGGTGCAGAGGATGAGCTATGAAATGCTCTGAAGCATCATACAGTGAGGGGCTTTGGCCAGATGCAGAGACTGTGGTGGGAAAGAGAAAAAGGAGAGAGGAACTCTTAGCCCTCGGTGGGGTAATGCTGGGAACTCCACAACTTGACCAAAATCCCTGTACCAGTAAGCAGTTACTTATTCGTTTATTTTGTTGCTATTGTTACTGTAGTGCCTCCCTCAACAGGGTTTCTCTGATGTATGCTAAATATAACTGACGAAATTGGGCTGAAATGGATGATCCTAACTTTCCACAGAATGAATCATTTGCCAAATTTTCCTACAGTCAACTTTATGTCTGTATGAGGAAAAAATAGGTAATTAGAGAACACCAAGCATTGCCTCCAGGTTTTGGAGTGGCTCGAATCCAAACTTGGTGAGGCCCTCAGCAAAAGCCAGATGTTCCAATAAAGATATAAGTGGGCAAATACAAATGAGGGGTGCTACAGTAACACACTGCAGGCCTCCTTCACCGGGGAAGGTATCACAGTTACATGCTGCAGGCATCCTTCACAGGGCAGGGGGTGGTGGTGGTAGTGGTGGAGCTACAGTTACAAGCTGCACACAACGGATACCACAGTCATGAAGGTCAAAGTTGACCTTCCAGGTAAACTAGCACAGACTAGAAATATGCCTGTAAGTCTCCAACCACAGTGTCAGTCAATCCAAGAAGAGTGATGGGATGTTGTCCAGGTGTGGACACGATATCCAGTACCTGTTCTTGTGGAAGAAAGATGTGAGGATGAGTCCCATAAGGAATACTCCCCTTGTCCTGGAGGATCGTACTTTACACAGCGGCTGTGATGCTGGCTAGAAAGGGTGAGAACAAGAGTAAAGGCTGAGGGGAAGCATAGGCAATGGAGAAAAACAAAGCCTCTTAGGGCTCAGGAGAACTGAGGTCGGTTTCTATTTCTTTTCTTCACATTCAAACATTTTTAAACAAAGTTATGCACTTTTTAATAAACAGAAAAATGGACTAGTTGTGGAGTCACAGCCGTGCAATGAGAGGTGGCTCGCCTTTTGTTTCTCAAGCCCTTGCTGAGCACACCCTTTGTGAGGGTCATGTCTTGGGGGGTCCTTGCCGGTGCCCGCCACCCTGAATAAGGAGAACCCCATCAACCTGGTGTGGCAGTAGCTCAGGCTGGAGGACCAGGGTTTAAGTCACCCTTGGCTACATAGTGAGTTAGAGGCCAGTCTAGGCTGCATAAGACTTGGTCTCAAAATCACAAGAAGAAGAAAATCAAAAGCCCAAATTACAGAAGCAACAACTCTAAAAAAGAAGAAACAGGTCCTACGTTTGGGAAAGAGATGACATCGTGCCCTCCCCATGGCAGGGTGAATTCCGTTTGTTCGTGTTTGGCTTTGGGTCATTTCAAGGTACACTTGGCTGAAGTTTCAGCTCCTTCAGTCAGCCTTCTGCTGAGGTATTAACATTTCCTGCTGTCTGTTCCCTTCCGTTTTTCTCCTTTAAGAGTTAAAAAATTGTGTGTGGGGACGAGTGGGGGGAGGTACATTCTTGGGAAACTGCAGACAAATTCTTAAGTTGGAAATCACATTGCTAAATTCTTTAATACAAAAAAAAATAATGCTTTAAATTGTACTTTGGACAAGATGTCCATTTTTTTGGCTCGACAAACAAACCCGAATTGTTTTTAGCTTTCTGCTCTGGCAACTCACAAAGTTTTGCCTAAAATCCTTGGAGATTTGCTGGAAAAGATTTATTTACGTGCATGCCGAAGAGCAAGCCAAGACCCCGCCGCTCCGCACATTTCAACACTCCTCTAAATTAAAAAGCTGGAGAGGCTGTGTGGGGGAGATGCCGGTTTGATTTTCTGTACTGAAAATGTGTTCATTTCCAGAAAGCGAAGCACGGGGATGAAGTGACCCCAGAAGGCTCAGTGGAAGCGGCCAGAGCAGGAGAAGCGCTTTGCTCGCTATGAAGCCCTGCTTCTGCTGGACAAGTGCTTCACACACACGAACGTCTAGCATCCAGGTTTGGTGAGTGAAGCAAACCACCTACCTCATGCATAAGCACACAGAAACCCCCCCACACACACATTGCAGTGCCAAAAAAGTAAAATGACTGATCGACTAGGGCTGTTCCAAATATTTTATAGCTCAACTGCACGGTCAGAGCAGACAAAGAACATCTGTGATGGAGCACTGGAGAGGGGCGGGAAGGGAGAATTGAATGAGTTTGAGACCAGCTACGCTATGAGAGCTTGTCACAATTCCCTGTATCCCCACATCCAAAAACAAACAAACAAACAAACAAACAACAAAAACCCCTGTACATATTCACACTTAATACTTCAATGCTGTTTCTTCTATGTAACATTTCTTTATTAAAAGACAGAAAAGGGTTGGGTTACTAAGATGTCTCAATGAGTAAAGGTGCTTGTCTCCAAGCCCGAGAGTCTGAATTTGGTCCCTGAAATCCACATGGTAGGAAGAGTAACCAATTTCTACAAATTGTCCTCTCAACTTCACACACACACACACACACACACACACACACACACACAGACACACACACACACACACACACACACACACTAGTGGCATTTGCACACACACACACACCACATGTGTGTGCATAAATAAATCAGTCTTGTAATAGAATTTGTAAAGGAGTTTAGATGAACCGTGTATGCATCTCTGCAGTGTGACTCCTTGCTGGGATTGTGTCTTCCCCGTGGTACAGATAAACACTGAGCATCTAAACCGAGCTTGGATGTACAAAGTGTTGTATGCATAGATTCCAAATTCGAAGACAAAAACAAACAAACAAAAAAAAAACCTTTCGAGTTTCATTTAGTTTCAGTGTGCCTCGTGGCAGGTCCTCTGTGAGGCAGACTTCTTTAATACCCATGCATGCATGTGGCACAGTCAGAATCCCCGTGCCCTCCCGAGAGCCCCACTCTGATGGCCCACCTGCCTTGACTGATGGTCTCCGTGGTAGCAAATTTCCCCTGTGCTTATGTGATCTAACCACCCTCCTAATCACGGCGCTTCATGTTTTTATTTATATGTGATCGTGAATACATCAGAGTGAAACGGGAGGGGGAAAGTCATTTCTCCAAGAGCAGGAAACCAAGTACTCACCTTTATTTCCCCTTCCCCACGATGGGCAAGTAGGGCCTTGGGGTATGGACAGAGAGTGGGGACGGAGGCCCGAGTGAAAACCTAGGATGCTTTTCCACAGTTGTTTTGTCAAGGACAGTATTGGACTTGAAAGCTTCCAATTCCGGGATGAAAGTGACAATGTAGTGCCGTGGATGGCTTTGGTCCATAATGAACTTATCTTAAATGTCAAAGTGGCCCATAGTTTGAGGATAAATAACAACTGCTCTCTGCCACTCCCAGGAGTGCGAGAGGCATCTACGAATTTGTCTTGAGCCTGGCAGCAGAGGAGCACAGAACAGTGGCCGAACAGCGCTGGTTCGAGTGCGCTTTGCCTATTTGGAGATGCAGATGATGTTAGCAATGGCGGGAGCCGAAAGAGTGAACATTCCTTCTCAAGCGTCAGCACGGAGCCCTTAAAGTAGGCCCTGCAATCAAGCGCAACCCATTTAAGAGATAGTCAAGATTTTCTTATCGGCAGCCACTGTCTCTTGTGTGGTGGCTCATACCTGTAATCCTAGCACAGGGGAGGCTGAGGAAGGAAGATCATTGCAAGTTCAAGGCCAGCCTGGGCTTACATGGTGAGTTTCATGCCTGCTTGGTTATAGATTAAGACTCTTCCTTAGCCGCACCCTGATGCTACCCCATCCTGGCATCCATGGGCTTGGTGACTGATGCTTGTGATCCTAGAGCTTATAACAGGAAGTTGCGGTAGGGTTCATAAGTTCCAGGTCAGCATGGGGAATATAGTGAACCTTGTAAAAACAAAACTAACTAACTTAAATAGATACCAGAGGACTGGCTGTTAATCCTATGGGCTGGTTCAGGTCCTGTTCCAATCATCAGGTTGCCTTGTGAAGTAGGGTGCAGATGGGGTACTGATCTGGCAGAAGAAGAAAAAAAGGAAACACCATGGGCATGAGAAGTAAACTGATAAATGAAATGAAAACGAAGTGAGCCTCAACGAAAACATCTAATTAGCCCATCTCACCCTAGACTTTTGGTGGCGCAAGCTTTAAGCCTTCTAATTTATGACCCAAGCCAGAGACTCTTGAGAGTAAAAAGCCAGGGTAGAAACCAAACTTCCTGGAGGAGAACTGGGGTGTGGGACTGCTCTGTCTAGGAGGAAGGCAAGTGGAGGGAGGCTGTCGGGGCAGAAACAATAAAGTAGGGGTGGGGCCTGAGAGGAGCAGGAGCGGTGGTGATGAGAACCAGAAGCCCCAGGCAGATAGGGTCCTGTTCCCAAGCCAGTTGATGAGGACTACTCCATGTTTCTGTAAAGGGTCAGGGTAAGGAGACAGAAAACCATTCCCCACAGACCCTGTTATATCTTTGGAACTTGCTCATGTCCAAAAACAACAAATGGCTCCTCTGTGAATTAAATACCACCAAGAGGTTCCGGATTTGTGACTTCCTCAAATAATTTCTTGAATCGCCTTGCAACAGTTTTCAAAGAGCACATCCTGGCCATCCCAGGCAAGAGTGCTAATGCGAGGGCAAAGAGTTCTGGAGTGGTGTGGAGGCCTTGTTAGCACTAGCTGACCTGACTGATGAGCGTCCATTTCTATCAAAGGATAAGGCACACATCTGAGTATGAATGTCACACGAAAACTGCTCATCGAGGCGCAGAGGGAGGCTCCTTGCGATTGCTTTGATGTTACTTGATGGGGGTTTTCTGAGCCAAATGGGCAGAAGAGGAACCGGGCAGATCATGTTCCTTAACCAGCCATGAGATGTCAAGGATGTAGAAGACTGTGGGCCAACTAGAGATGATGGGGATTGGCTAGGTAGAAGAGAATTCATGTGGCAGCCATGGTGGGAGCTGAAAAAGGAGGCTCTCCATAGTTGGGATCTGTACGTTCCATCCAGAAGGAAGATGTTTTATGGGTTCTGAGGAGAGCTGGCTGTGTGAACACCGACAATAGACAGTGGTCTAGATGGAGACTTAGACTGCAGGCAGGATCAGCTGTGGCCTCCTAGCCCCTGGCTACATTGTACAGTGAAGGCCTGACTCATCGGACCAAATAGTACCCATCTGAGACTGTCTTCACAGGGGGCCTATAGTATCCCAAAATTGGAGGCTCCTCTTTCCATTATGTCAGGAACTCACAGTCTACCATGGTGTGAAGGAGCCAAGTGGAATATTCCAGAAGTGAAGTGCTCATACGTTTAAGAAAGGTTTATGATAGAGTATTGCTGTGGCTGCTCGTTTTATTATTAATTGCTGCTGTTTGCCTCTTATTGTGACTAATTTATACGTTCAATTTTAGCATACCAGCATTTTCAGGGGAGGACGCCAGAGGCGACAGTCTGACTTCCGGGTCCAATGCAGTATCCCTGGACACAAAGCAGCAGTGGGCGGGACTCTGTAACTACCTCGGAGTGTTTGGTACTGTGCATTTCAGGCAGAACAGCTATGGAAGAAGGTGACTTTTTTTTCTTCTTGTTTTTCCATTTGGGGCGGTGCTGCCCAGGGCCCCTTGCTTGTTGTATCCCAAGGCCAATTTTAATTTCCAAGCTTAACTGAATCTGGTATGTCCTAGAGATGTATCCTAGGATAGGGTTCCACTGGCCAAATTGATTTGATAGGAAGCCAGAGGAATAACAGTCAATGCCTGCCTTGTCCCCTCAGAAGAGAGGTGACATGCTAATGAGTAAGAAATGACAGCAGGTTGCCTTAGACTGGTGAGTCCGACTCCAAACATGGAATGTCATTCAAATCAATGTCTATGGCTCTACAATGTCTATGTAGCCAAAGGGATACATGGGACACTCACAGCCACTGCTCTGGAACCCTCTGCTCCATTGCTGTGCCTGTTGAAACCTGAGGGGCTGCACCTTCTCTGTGGTTCTTCCAGTGCCTGGTTCCTCTGCTGAGTCAGAACCGTCTCTTGGTTTCAGTTGCCGCTTCCGCATGAATGGCACAGCCCTGGCTGAGTTTTCGAAAGCTGTGCTCTGTGTCCCAGGGCTGCTACACCAACCCAGGAGCCTGTGTGGCCAGTATCATCCTCCTGCTGTTTGTCCCAGCAAGTCTGCAGTTCCTCAGAGGACCCACTGTTACTTATCTCCTGGGCACCTGGGTGGGTATCTTTAGAGTTCTCTCCAACCGGCCCTCTGACTCCTGGGAGGTGGCTCTGGACTCCTGTGTGGTGGCGCACAGGCCCTGGCACTTACTGTTGGTCATAGGACCCATGCAGCCAGCTCTTCCCTTTCTTTCCTCACTGCGGTCCCTGCCTGCAGCACCCTTCAGCTTAGCCTGACCTTACTACATGATATCCTCTATCCAGAGTCCTCTTTCTCCCATCTCACAGGTCATCGCCAGAGGAAATAGCCCAAATGCAGCCTTTAGGCAGGGACATTCCTTCTCATGTTGTTGACTGTTGACCAGCTTTGGGATGGGACTCCGGCTCAGTGTGTGCTACACTTTAATAGTTGGTCTATGTATGCATGCATCTGTATGCATGTGTGTGTGCGTGTGCGTGTGCGTGTACATGGGAGTATAGGTGTGATGCAAACATGTGCAGAGGCTGGAAGTTGACACCAGGTGCCCTCCTCAGTTGCTCTCTACCTTATTTTTTCAAACAAGGTCACCTACTGATCCTGAAGCTCGCCGACTCAGTGACTGGCTGGCCGGCAAGCCTTGGGGATCCCATTTTCGTCCCTAGTACTGGGCTTAAAGGCACCGACTTTTGCATGGGTGGTGGGTACTGGAAATCTGAACTCAAATCTTCATATTTGTGTGACAAGGACTTTCCAAACTGAGCTATCCCCTTGCCTGTCTTTATTTTCTTTTCCACTCGTTTAGTTTAACACACGTGACTGATCTAGCCAGGGCCGCTCTGGGAGTTGCAGGTCCACTTCTTGACTGCCTGACGTAAGCTCATTTTCCCTCTCTGCTTTCTTGGAAAGACACATCCTAGGAGACATTGGACACCATCAGTCAGTGAAGAATTTCCAGTCACTCTTAGTCAGAGCAGGCTTCCAGAACCTTCCCTAGCATCCCTCCTCTCCCCCCCCACCCCCAGTGTCACATTTCAGTACTTTTCACTTCATAAGACTTTTGTTTTTCCTCCTGGATTTTTAGATATGTGGGAGTCAGGCATATGTTTTAACTCCCGACCACAGTGTCTGTTACAGAACGAAAGGAAGCCTGGCTTCGGCTTGTTTGACTCCAGCTACACTTGGCCACGGAGAAAACAAAACAAACAAAACTTATCGACCAGTCCCTTGGAAATAGAAGCTTATTAAGTCGAGGGATATGAGAAGGTGTGAATGCTCAGACATATGGACGCTGAGGTGTCATTGTTGTAAGAGCTGGAAAAGATCCACACCGCGACTTGGTTTAGTTGAAAACAAGCTGTCCTTAGGAGTCTCTAAGAATTACTAAAAGCGTAAGTTGATTTTTTTTTTCTAGGCACACATAGATGACTCAACTCTTCCAGGAAGGGAACACTCCTTGAATGGGATTACACATGTGCAAGTGTTTTCGGAGACTTGAGGCTTCAGAAACAGATGGGGTTATTGGTATTACTGATAACAGCTCCCGTCATTAAGTAGTAACCTGAGAAAGCAGAGTAGAGTGAGTGGTGACATCATGCTATTAAAATCCTCGCTCATCTCAGCTGGAGAAGGAGAGGACATCTCCTCCCCTCCCCACACCACCCCTCCCTCCAGTCTCCCCGCCCCACCTCCTCCCTCCCCTCCGACCCTCCTCCACCCTCCCCCTCCCCTATCTTCCTCTCCCCTTTCTCTCAATCGTCACTTCTAGGAAAATGATTCTTGATAAATAGGATCTGACCAAGCACAAGGGTGTGTCTGTTGCCAGGCAGAGATTGCAAGGTGAAGGATGGGGGCTGGGACCAGCCCTCTCTTGAGGACAATGCTTTGGGAGGAAAGTTAGCTGAGTATTGCTTGAAATGACAACACCCTCTTGGGGAGCCACTCTTTTAGTTAGCATTTTTTAAGAAAGTTTAAGTTAGCTTAATAATTCTGTGAGCTGAAGGGGCAGCTCATTATCACACTGCTGACACGCTCTGGAAAAACAGCACTGTCGTTAGGGAGCAAAAGCCATTGAAATGTAAACATGTGAATAATTTACACTTGCAACTGGTGTTAAATAAAATGTTTTAATCTAGACAGAGATCTGACAATAAATATTCATTTCTCATTTTCAGTGAGTAAACGTGATCTATTTTGAAAAGCCTTTTCATTTGATTTTTTTTTCTCAGACAATAATGACAAATTTGACATGGGCACATTTGGGAATAAAACTCTCCCTCTGGTCAACACAAGCATGGCAAGTTATTATGAAAATCAAAATTTGCAGTAATTGCAAATGCTGTAATTAGCGGCCATTTTGGGAGTCTTATGTGCTATTACCCACAAGGCTCACCTCATTTCCATTTTCTTAGGAGAGGTGAAGGCCAAGAGGAGGTGAGGAACTGTCTCTCAAAGTGCAGGCTGAGGTATGTCTGCCAAGCCTGAAGAACTGCTAAAGAAACAGAGGCATTGCCTTATGTGACCAGCCAGGATTTGTGTGACCCTAAAGTAGAGGGCCAGAGGATACAAATGTGATGTTAGATTCTAAAGTCCAGAGAGTGGGAACTTCTGCTGAGCTGTGTGACTGTGGACTCCCAGCAGGCCTGGTTCTCCAACAGGAGTTGCCTCTCCACCACGTGTGGTGTTCATGTCTCCTGTCAGTGTAGAACAGTGGTTCTCAACCTTCCTAATGCTGTGACCCTTTAATACAGTTCCTCATGCTATGGTGACCCCAACCATAAAATTATTTTGTTGCTGCTTCATAACTGTAATTTTTCTACCATTATGTACTATAATGTAAATATCTGATATGCAGGGTATTTGATATAAAATCCCATAAGGATCGCCACGCACAAGTTGAGAACCACTGGGGTAGAGTAAGGCTTCTGGAACTGCTTATGCTAGTTGATAAATGGCTTCTTTTTCTCCTTCCTCCCTTCATCCCTTCCTTCCTCCCCTTCTCCTCCCTTCTTTCTTCTCTCATTCCCTCCCTCCATTCCTTTCTTGTCTTGTTACGTAGCCCTGACTGGCTGGTCATACCCCAGGCTGGTCTTGAACTCACAGTAATCCTCCTGTCCTGCTCCAGCCCCCCAACCACTGGGATTATAGTCGTCTATCACTGTATCTGGTATAAAAAGTGGTTTTCTTAAAGTGTAGTTTGTCCATCACAGAATTACTCTTCAGAAGTACAGAGGCCAATTATTTATTGGTGCATTTGCAGAACTGTGTGGCCTTTACCAAAGTCTCGTCATAGAACCTCTACATTTTCTAGCACAGGAGTCCAGTGACACAGCTACCCGTTCCCACTGTCTCCGGGTCCTTGTGTACATGATGACTTTCCTAACACCCTGGTGCCTAGGGTACATTTAAGGTAGAAGTGTCAGTGAGTGACCCAGTCAGGTTTACTGTAGCACCATTCACCATGGTCAAGAGAACTGGAAGCAAGCCATATGTCTGTCACTGGACAATTTGACAATGAAAATGCGATACATATATTCAGTGACGTATTATTCAGCCATTAAAGCAATGAAATCCTGTCACTTATGACCATATACATGGAACTAGAGATCATTAGCTTAAGTGATTTGAGCCAGGCACAGAAAGACAAATATCGCATGAGCTCACTCACTTGGAATCTAAAAGGGTTGAGCTACTAGCACCTGAGTGTAGGAGAGTAATGGACAGAGGCTGGGAGAATGGGTGTGCATGGGAACAGGGTGATGTGGTGGGGGCTGAGGTCCAGTCAGACAGGACAAGGATATCTGGAGTGTCATTTTAAAAGAAGGGGACTGTAAACAGCAATAATCTACTGTGTATACCACAAAGCTAGAAAAATTTTTTAAAAATGTTTTTACTATATAGAAATGATCTATGTTTGAGGAGAGATAAATATTCTCCCTCGTGTAGCAGAACACAGCAATCCATAAACGTAGATTTTATGTTTTGTTTATCTGCTCAACGATAAGCTTGTAGGATGGAGAGTTGGCTCAGCAGTTAAGAGTGTATGCGGCATAGAACCCAAGTTCAGTCTTCAGCAAGCATATCAGTCAGCTTACAACTGCCTGGGACTGCAGTTAAAGGGAACCCAACGCCCTCTTCTGGCTTTCACATGTCCCTGGAGCCACATACATGTGGGCACACACATGCACACCCTTAAAAATGCTCTTTAAAAGTCTTGGCATTTTGACTCTTGAAGGGTCTCAAACAGGAGTAAATTAGAGTATTTAAAACCTCATTATGAAATCTGGAGGCTTATATATGTTGGAGTGGATATGGGTCTCGAGCTCCCATTTAGTTTAGATGCCTCATTTTAGAGCCAAGGCATCTGACCAGATAGCCCCCTGGTGATTAGGGGGTTAATCCTAGTTATTTAGATCCACTGGGGTTCCAGGCCATGGATGGAGGTTTCCCATACTGAGGGTGACTCTGGTCCAACAGAGGCTTTTGATTTACCTCTGGAATTTTGATGGACCTAGAAGTTGTGGCTTGACAATGTTCCTTTGAGAAATGTAGTTTTAGGAGCTGATCACCATGCGTCCTTCCCATGGAGCTGCAGTTTGGTAATCTTGGAGTGTGGTTTGATTGTATGCATTGATGGCTTAGATCAAGGCTGGGTATCTTCTCCTGTCCTCTCAGCTCCTAAATCTTGGTTTCTCCTTAGTTTGGTGTCCGTCTTCCTCTCTGGAATCAGGTTCTTTTCAGGCCACAGGCACATGATGACAAGCTCTCAGGGAAGTCACCTCTGTGACCCTGGACATTCTCAGGACTAGGATAGGAAAGAGGCATGGCTGTCTTCTCCAGACCTTTTGGGAAAGAGGCAATGCGAGATCACATGACCAGAGTCTGCTATCACTATTTGAGCCACAGAACAGTTTGTGACCAAAATTAAGCAAGCTACTTTACAAGCAACATTCTTTCTCTAGTTTGGAACATTTGTTTACTATCCAAGACCAGATTATATATTGAAAAATGCCCCAGCGTGTCTCCAAAGGAGCACTTATAAGATCCTCCTTAAAGAGTAGTGTGTTGCTGTAAGGAGTCCTGGCACTTTCAAAGATAATTCAGACAGGTGGATCCAATCCAACACACCAATCCTGATTAGATTATGTAAACTAAATCAATTGTAATTTACCTGAAGGTGATGTACTCAGATCATAAGATTTAAAAAATCGTTTGATTGGAAAGTCAATTATTAAAATTGTCTTCTCTATACTTCCCCATTGATATTTCATGTTAATAAATAAGCATAATCTTCACCGTTATGCTAAAAAGTATTCTATTTCTCATCTTCCTAAGCCAAAGATGTATAAACAAAACCATGTTAATTCTAAATACATATCTGAACATCAATAGTAATCTTATCTATCAGCCATAATCAGCACAATCTGTAAAAAGGAAACCCTGTTTGTGAAGCTATGTAGACTACGAAAGATCCAAGAAAAATATTAGCTCGAATAATATAGGAAACCAAAAGAATATACTGCAGAGTTTTACCAAGAAAATAGTAAGAATAAAGTTCAAGAGACAAAAGACTTTTCTTGTTCTGCATGGACAGGAGCAATAGAGGAAAGTTGTGCTCTCTTAGGGAAATTGCAATATATTCAAAATATATTTTAGAACACAGTCCATTTGATTGACAGTTGAGTGTTTATTAGATTCTGGTGATGGAGTCAAAGCCCCCATCTAGCTGGATAATGTACCACACTCCATGCTGCTGTGGACTGGAAGTGGCGACGTGAGAGGGCTGTGACAGTGTAGCTCGTGGAAACCTCAGAGGAACCCACAATCTAGTTCAGAGGGATGTGAACCTTGTGTTAATCTAGACAAATGCAGAGAGAAAACAGTCACCTTGCAGTGAAGAGGATCCTGAGGGACTTGTTCAGCAAACATTCTCAGCTTGACAGGATCTAGAACCATATAGAAAGCAGACCTCTGTGTGTAGATATGAGGGAATTTGTAAATACCGGGTTAATTGAGGTGAAAAGTCCCACCCTGCATGTGGGTGGCACCACGCCATGGGTACCATTCTGATTTAGAACCCAGCATGAAGGCCCCAAAGGTTGCCAAAATGGGAGTAAAGACAGAATCCAACAAAGACCTGGTCCATAATACCAGGATCCAGGGAAGTCCCTAAATTACTAACCTTGCGTTTTGGCTTCTGTAGCTCTGCTTCTTGTTTAATGTTCTTGCTAACTGAAATGTGTCAATCAGGCTATGGGGTATTGTGTGTAAAAGACAAAAAGCCTGTGAGGATTAGGGCTGCATGGTTTGGGCAAGTTCCCTTGCTGACAATATAGACTTTCAATTAAGAGTCTCCAAGCATTCTCTGGTGGGGTTACCTGGCAACCAAAGCAAGCTGAGCGAGCCTCTCTCTCTCTCTGGTTCCTGACTGCTGATGCAATGTGACCACACACCTCAAGCTGCTCCCACCATACCCTCCCCACCATGATGGACTGTACCCTCAGACTGTGAGCTGAAGTAAATGGTTCATTCTTTAAGTTGTATTATCGGGCATTTAACAAGGGAAAATAGCTAATCCAGCAACCAGACTTAACAACTCTAGGAGAGCCACGTCCCGAAAGCCTTGTGGGAAGCTGGCATCTGGAGCAGAAATGTCTTGATGTCAGGCTTGCTCTGATGTGAGAGAAGGTACCTGCATGGACATCACTGTTTCCATGCTGGTGAGAGGAGGAACCAAAGCAGGACGCTGGCTCAGTGACCTGCTAGCTGCCTGCTTGAAGTGGATTTGGAACAATCTGCTCCTAACAGGTCAGTCAAGCCATTAAAACACAACCTAAAAGAGATATGACTTAACTCTTCTATAAGAGCCACGAAAATACTGTGACATGTAGCAAAGATAGGTCCACAGGCACAAGTCTGAATGCACTATTCAGAGTTAGCTAAACTTAATTAAGATAACGACTAGCACTTTGAAAGAGCAGAAAAGAGCAGAATTATTAGATCTGAGAAGGAAGCAGAAGAACAAAGCGGGGGTGGGGGGGATGATAAAGAGAGATCTCAAAGCAGGATTTAGAAGGCAGAAAGAAAACTTTCAGAAATAAAGACTTAATTGCAGAAAATGTGGGAATGAGTGTATCTATAAAAGACCCTGAGAGGGAACGGAGGGGAGAACAGGGGTGAAGAAGTGAAGGAAACCTGATAGAAATCGAGAAAGAAATCAAAAGGAAATGATAAATACAGGAGCCAGACAAAGGAGATCCAAAATACACTTCACAGAGCCTTCAAAGACAGAGGCCCGGAGAACAAAACAAAATGTGAATTAAGATTTAATAAAATGTCCTGAGATAAAGGGAGACTTTACACATTGGAAAGGTCACTCTGCAGATGAACAAATTGACCCAGAGTGGAAAACCCCTAGATGTGGCCTATTAAAAGCATTGGACTTCAAAGATAAGGAAAACATCCTTTGAAAGTCTAGGCAAAATGTCCCAGTAACTTATAAAGGGAAGAAAATGAGGCTAACACCCCTCTTCTGGGAAAGTATTTTATACAGAAAGGAAGAAAGAAAGAAAGAAAGAAAGAAAGAAAGAAAGAAAGAAAGAAAGGAAGGAAGGAAGGAAGGAAGAAAGGAAGGAAAGGAAGGAAAGAAGGAAGAAAGAAAGATAGAGAGAAAGAAAAGGAAAAAGTGCTATTTTAAAGATTCTCAAAAAAAGAAAACGTGGCTGCTGGGTTGCTCGAGCAGCCCAGCTTTCCTTCCAATGTGAAAGTCGTGTACAAACCTCGACAGCACACCAGAACTCCAGGGCAAGAGCTCCTGGGAGAATCTCCTGGGGAGCTGTTGGGAGGTTGACCTTAAATCCAAAAATGATTAGGAAAGCAGCAACACAAGGTGTTGGAGAAGTCATTGAGCAGGAAAAATGCCAGAAGAAAGAAGAGAAGAGCGAGGAGAAACTGGCTGTCCCTCAAGAGGAAGCTAACACCATGTGCCACCGAGTAAGGTAATTAGGAGCACAAAGACCAAGAGCTAGTAGTGGATGATTCCCCGGAGGTGAAGGGGAAAGGGGCCAGGAAGGGAGTGGGGTTGTAGCCCATGTCCATAAATATAACGCAGAAATATTCTCTCACCCTGAAACAAATTTAGCCACTCAGAAAACAAGTCGATTCTTCTGTATCCCAAGGATATACCAGGCAGATGCCTAAGAGATATCACTTTGGTTTCTAATTGGTATCTTAAATCCCGATGCTCTGGCCAAACCTAGGTTGGTGTGGCTGGACGGTCTGACTAAAAGACCTGCCACACCACAATATTAAGGAAACACTAAAGGAAAGCTCAAAGCTTTCTAAAATAACAGAATAAAAAAAACAGGAAAATAAAAAAGAATCCTGTGTGGGAAGACTTTGTATATGTGTATCTGTGGCAATTACATACATGTGCAGTCACCTCCATGCATGTATGTTATGTGTCTGTCACATTGCCTGAATTGGCAGTGTTGAACTGGCACACTCTCATAGCAGTAGGGAGGAGATTTCAACTCAATGACCTAGAGAAAGATGACTGATGTGTGGATAAGCCAATCACAACTCAAGCCAGTCAGGACCAAAATTCATGGTGAGGATCTAAAAGTTATTAGCATTTCTGCTCTCGATTAACAGAAGTTAGGCAGACATGCTGACATAGAAGATCAGGCATGCAGAAAGGGTTTCTCTACCCTCATGGATCTAAAAAGACTGAAGAGCAAGTAATCAATGGCTGGAACTACCCTCCCCTTCTCATCCCTCAAAAGACCCAACAATGTAGCAAGCAAAATTGGTTTTCTAGGTGGACTTCAAATTCTGTATTCTGATGCGAAGTACCATTTACCCATGCATCTCCCCAAAGTGTCCATATAACAAGCCACAGAAATCAGCTCAATAAATTAAAAAGTGTAATACAAGCCACACTTGTTGATGGAAAGCTATAAAACTGGATAAGGACAAAATTGCTAAGAACAAAATAAACAGGCTTCTCTACCTGGGACAACAAAACCAGCACTAAACAGCTCTAATCAGACATGAGAGACACAAAATTGCAAGATTTCAAGACTGGGGAAGTGTCTCAGTAGGTAGGGGCTTATAGCACAAGCATGAGGACTGGCTTTGAAGCACCCACATGGTTTGTTTGTTTGCTTGTTTGCTTATTGAGATCAGGAATGGCACTGTGTGCCTGCAATCCTTGTGTTGGGGAATCAGAGATAAGAGAATTCCTAGGGCCACCCGACCCGCCAGTCTAGATGCATGGGTGAACTTTTGGTTCTGTGAGAAAATCTGGGTCAAAACATGCAGTGGAGAGCAGCTGAGAAATGCATTGGATAACAACCTATATGTTCGTTCTTTCTCTGCTCTCTCTTTCCTTCCTCCCCCCGGCAACGAGCACATCATATACATCTACCCACATGCAAGCACTCACAAAACAAAATAGTAGGCTTAACTTCTATGGAGAAGTTAATATGTAAAAATCTAAGGGATTCAGTTAAACCAAAGCTCAGAAAAAAACTTGTCTCTTTATATCACCACACATTAAAATGCACAAGTTAAATATGGGACCCCAAAAGACAGAAAAGACCATGAGGAATATGAGGAAGCGCCTGAAGGCGTATGGTGTTGTGGAGAGGAGGAGCACCCCTGCATCCTTGGTTGAGAAGGGGAGCACTCCCGCATCCTTGACCAGAGCAGTTACATAGGAGAGAGGTGTCTCGGCAGAGGATGTGGGGGAAACACTGGCCCCGGTGCTACCTAACTTGGCTTTCCCGTTTCTCTTCTAGACACGGGTGTTCTAGGCCTCTGCTTTCTTCTCCCTCAGCCTGTCGTGGAACATCCAGCATGTTTCAAATCACCAACAACTTACTTCGAAAAGTTTAAACCCTTGGAAGAAGTTTAAATATGAATTCATCCGTCCAAAATTGCCCATTGTGCTGTCTCCTAGAATTGGCACCACGAAGCTGCGGTTTCTGTGGCTCTTTGTCTCTACTTCTATTCAACGGAAAATACTTAAAACATTCTGGCTATTTTGTTGGTCTTTTCTGTGGGTGCTTTTGTTTCTGTTGTTCAAATTCTCTTTGAGTGTTGACATACTTTTTATTTTCTCAATTACGTCTTAACTCCCTCCTCTCGCTGTACTGTGGACATCCTGCACTGCTGAGTGGAGAAAACATGCGCATAGCTCCTAGCCTGTGATGAGAACCCACCTAGAGGCTTCGGGAGCTGCGTTTCCTTCGCCTTCCTCCACAGCCAGCTCCTTTCTGACCTCTGGGCTGATTGTTCTCTTGGCCCGTCTCTGTTCTTCAACAGATCTCTCCTTTTCTCCCCGATTTTAGCATTTTAGCTTTGAGGTGAGAGTCAGATGGCACGTCTCATTTTTACCCTTGTGCTCTTCAGAGGTGGTCATGCACCATATTGGATATGGCTGTCCTTGATTCGTTTCTGAGGCCAAGTAGTCTAATTCTGTAAACATTTCAAGTTCTTTCTCCTGTTGCAGGGCTCATGGACCATGTGACTTTCGAGGCACTGGAAATAAAACACGCACAGCACAGAATTCAGCTCCATTTCCTGGCGTTGCGGCGAGCAAGGTCCTCTAAGAGCAAAATGGCTGGAGCACAGGCCTGTGTTGCATTTGCATGCATGGATCCAGGCTTCCAGTGACATCACCACGTTGGTGATAACATTGGTGGTTCTTGGCCCCTGATTTCTGTTCTTCGTCACCTCAGACATTCTTAAATCCTCAGACCTCTTGGGGTACAGGTAGTTTTAGTGAATCAGTGCTGGGCCTACCTTGGTGAATCTCTGCTGATTGGTGCTCACCGATTGGACTAACTTTTCCCTACACTGAACAATAAAGTTACCCATTCCTTTTCATTGTTTTCAGGGGAAGGATTGCTCTAAGAACCTGAGGATGGCATCCCATGCAGGCCAGCCCGTTTTTGACAGCATTACTTGTTCATGTTTACTTGATGTTTCTTTAAAGTTATCTTTTCTAACTTCTCGAGAGTATGCCTCTTTCTTAGGTTCTGGAAATACATTCAAAACTCCCCCTGTCCCTCAGAGGACAATGTTACCCATGCTCATGGGTTTTCACATGCAATGCTTTTATTATTAAGCATTTTTAATTTCAGTTTTTATTTTCTCTTGCATTCATAACTTATTTAGAAGTTCTGCCCCACATTTTTTGAGTAGGTTGACATTTTGGGGCCAGCCTTTGGTTGTTCGTTGCTAGTTTTCTAGTGTGAGCTCAGATGTACCATGCTTCCTATATTAGTGGGAAGGGTCTCTGGAGTTTTCTTTATGCATGGAAACATGGGAATGCTTTGAAATAAATATTTCACAATTGTTTCAAGGATTCCTCACATTTCTACTTGTGTAGACAAAGCTTTCCACACCTTCCCATTGGGCTCAAGTTGACCTCCTCATGTTTGGCCTTGTTTTCTGCTCCTCTTGTAGTTTCCAGAGCACCCCTGGATGTCACCCCAGGGCCGTGAACAATTTTCTCCCGCATTACTTGTTTTTAAATAACATACTTTATTTTAAACATTTTCTATATTTCTGTACTGTAACATATGTTACTGTTTGCTGTTTTTCTTTGTTTTATATGCTTGACATTATAAATATATTATTTAACATCTTATAACATATTTCTCAATATGCAAGGCTTGCATTTTTAATGAAGGAGTGTACTTTTTATAAAATATACTTTCTCATCTTAGATGTCCTTTTTCTTTTGATTTTTGCCTAATATTCAGTTCTGCCTGGTGTGCATTCTTTTTTTTCAGAGCTGGGGACCGAACCCAGGGCCTTGTGCTTGTTAGGCAAGCGCTCTACCACTGAGCTAAATCCCCAACCCCGCCTGGTGTGCATTCTTAATCCCTCTCCATCTTTCCTTGATATAATGCTCGGTTTAGTTATGTATTAGTATCCGCATATCTGTACCTTTAAAAATAACTCCATCTGTGACCTGTTATAAGAACAATTCCATCTTTTAAAGTCATAGTCTGTGGGTATTTTTCTCAATATTATTTCTTACACCCATCATCTTTTTCTTGAGCAGATTCATTTTCAGAGTCACAAAAACTGGTCTTCCCAAAGGTTGGTGTACTTTTAGAGTCACTGAATATTTGCAAGGATGCTCACTTTGCTTTCTGTGTGTCTGAATGAGAGTGAGATACACTTTTGCTTGGTCCCTAAGTGTTGCTTGGTTCCCTGAGCCCTGTTCCTGTAGCCTAGCCTTGTCTGACTTCACATCTGGAGGTAATTGGGCCTTTCTCTTCAGGCACTTCAGGGTGACGATAGGGATTTGATGCTCTCCCCCCTTTTTTATTTATAAAAACTTTAAAATATATGCTTTGGCAACTCTATATATAAATACAATGTATTTACATCATATTTACTGTCACCTCTCCTCACTCTGACCCTACTAGATTGACCTCCTGTGGCCCTCCTTCTCTCAAATTTGTCCTCCTCCTCCCTTCCTCTTTCCCCTTCCTTCCTCTCCTTCCCCTCCTCCCCTTCATATCTTCCTCTCCTCCTCCTTTTCATCCTCCTCCTCTTCCTTCTTTTCTGTAAGTTGTTGGTATTCTTTTCTTTCACAGAACACAATAAACTCTTTCAATGAGGCAAAACTCAAGATGTTCTGAGATGTTCTTCACTAGGTAGGTGATATAGCCTTATGGTCTTCTGATCTTTCAGGGTTTTGGGACACTCCATTTCCCACTTTTATTGCTCACTATTTAGCTTAGTGTTTTTATTACTGAGTTTTTTTCATGCTGGACATTATAGTAGAGTGTGCTTAAAATTAAAACAATCCAGAGGTCTCCTGTCATATTCCTGAGTTCCATAATTCATCTTATTTCTAGGATTTTCTCCTACCCATCCTCACTTTCTTCTCCTAACTCTCCCTTTCATGCTGTTTTCTTTCTATACAAGAAGAATCTCAGTCACCCATTTCAGAGCTGAGCACATAACCAAAGGAATGGGCTGCTGTGTGTGGCCTTGGCAATGAATGGGAATTCTGATTTGAGACACACTGCTCGGATGCTAAGCACGGGTGGGATGAGGGGCTCAGTCACAGGAACCTTTGTCTTTAGTTGGGTGTGAGCAGCTTGGAGTCTAAGGGAAGTCATTCATGGGGCAGCACTAGTTCCCTGAAGCATCTCCTAGACTCCTTAGCCTGAGGTCCTGATGTGAGGACCTCTTTATCAGATATACCACTCAGGAGAGCTATACCTTTTATAGCTTTGCATTCCAGGCTGCAGCCTGGGTGTGCAGTGGTCAGGCATGTTTGCCCGGGGGGCAGGGGCAGGTGTTGAGAGGTCAAGGATGGACCACTCACTCACCTAGGGCCTTGGCAGATGCTCGAGAAGGTTGGGACTCCCCTTTTCCATGCAGCCCCAGCCTTTACTCCAGGTGTCGTTTCCACCAGGTCCTTCTGGGTGATCTGTTCGGGTAGACCGGTGGCTTTCCTCACACCAACTCTTATTTATTGTGAGTCAAGGCCTACCTCTTCTCCTCCCTTCTCCTTCAACTTACCTACATTTTAGCCTCTTAGAATTTACTGTTAATCAGTTTCCGTGTGTTCTGCATTACTTGGGATTCTCCTATGTTTGCATCTATTGACATCACCCCTTCATTTTTTTTCCAAACTGCAAGAATTAAAAAAAACAAACAAACCTATGTCATTTCGACAGGATTTGGAGAGGAATGGGGGGCTCGAATTCAGTCAATGGTTTAATCAGCACAGTAATCTGAGCATTCTGTCCTCATTGTGAATAAACAATATTTGTTCCTTCAGATCATCAGAAATTCTGGAGTACACACACACACACACACACACACACACACACACTTTAAAACACCTTGGTCCATGTTTTCTTTTCTTCTTTTTTCCACGAGAGGTTTAATGAGAAAAGAGTAGAAGAAGGAAGAAGTAAAAGAGGCCGGCCATGGGCACATGAAGAGAAGGGGAGGGGAGGGTAGAAAGAAGGGACACAGGGAAGGGAGCAAGGACAGAGAGGCGAAGAACAAAGAGCAAGAGTGCCCCTGTTTTCTATCTTACCATGGTTCCTTTTAAAAGAAAGTGCTGTGTGGTTTTGCATTCTTATTTATTTACATATTTTTAAGATTTCCCCGTATCCCATTTATGTGATTTCATTTCTCCTCCTTGCACCTGACAGCAAAGGCAAAATCTCTTCAGGAAGGAGTTATTATTGGGGTTTTGAAAAGTTAGGGTTGGAGAGAGAGAGAGAGAGAGAGAGAGAGAGAGAGAGAGAGAGAGAGAGAGGGAGGAGGGAGGGAGGGAGAGGGAGAGGAGAGGGAGGGAGAGGGGAGAGGGGAGAGGGAGAGGGGAGAGGGAGAGAGAGAGAGAGAGAGAGAGAGAGAGAGAGAGAGAGAGAGAGAGAGAGAGAGAGAGAGAGAACACTGTGGAATTTTAAGTGACAATAGTTTTCTTGCCACCCTAACCATAATACTGACTGCATGACCAATGTCAGTGGTAGACCATTTCCAAAACAAACCCAAACCAAACAGCAACGATAACAAACAGATGCCTGGGCGTGTCAGTGAGACAGTTCCTAGACAGAGTGAATTAGGATGGGAAAACCTACCCTTACCGTGCAAGCAGGACCCTTTGTGGGTTCAGATCCCAGAATGAATAAAAAGGAGAAATTGAATTGAGCACCAGTGGCCATTTCTTTCTGCTTCCTGACTGCAGATTCATGTGATCTGCTGTCTCACTTTCCAGCCACCATGCTTTCCCCACCATGACAGACTGGGTGGGTCCTTGAACCATGAACCAAAACAAACCTTTCCTTTCTTGAGTTGCAAGTATCCGCCATTTTGCTGAAGCAATGGGAGTAGTAGGTAGTTCAGCTGCTTTGGCTCCGGAGAGCCTAGTTGAAAGCAGCTTGCAAGTATTGTATATAAAGATGGATTTACCAAGATCAGCTCACCAAAGTGCCCAGAAATATGTCTCCCTCACAGCACTTTGGGCAGTAGTGGCAGTGCCTAGGCATGAGTAGTGTGCTTAGGTCAACGTCCTCTCAGTTCTGAGCCGCTAACAAAGATACCAGCACCTGGGAAGGAAGGCTGGGGAGGACCGCAGTCACCTACCACACAGGCCTGCCCTTACCCAAATCTCTCATCAGTGCGTTCAGACTTCTCCCCAATTGCACTGAAATGTTCCCCACTTTCTCTACTGTTTGCAAATTGTCTTTTTCTTATTGACTCATAAAATCCCTGTGTATTAAGACTATTAATCTTTAACCGTGTTCTTCTCTGTCTTCTCCAGATTTATTTGTCTCTCTTATCTGAAGACACAAGTCATCACGTCCATCCATATCTTCCCAGTGATTTTTCTTCTAGTTTGGCACATTCATGTTTTCATTCATTCATTAATTTTACAAATCTATGGGTATGAAAACGACAGACCTCATTCCCTCTGGTGGAATTTATAGCTTGGCGATGTAAAATCTAAAGTCTTAAGGTTTTTTTTTTTAACTTCCATATTTGTTTAGTATATACTTGCTTGGTTATCTTTATCCATCTGGAATTTATTTGGTTATACCATATGCCAATATCCTGAGCCAGATTTACTTAACGAATGCGCATACTTCCTCATGCTATTTATTAAACGTGGCTGTTTGTATACACATTCCTTTCCTGTGGTCTCCCTTTAAAATGGAAAAGTCATTAGTTAAATGAGAGTCTTTGTGACAGGGAAAGTTTCCCCCCATTGTTCTTTGTCTCCCAATGACTCTGTAGCTGTTCTTAGTTCTTTCTTTGGGACATAAATTTTAGAATGGCTGTCAGGTGCTAAGCTGTACCCATGGATGACACTCATTCTTTCCATTGGTCGGGAAACCTTGTCTCTGTACCTTGTCATTCCTCAGTGACCCTGGCATAAGCCTGTAAAATTTTAACCCCACTCAGGAAGTATTTGTAGTCTTATTGCAAATTTAATATAATTCTTGTTACTATTTGCCTCTGTAGTTTACATCTTATTTCTTACGAGGGTTATTTTCTTCAGTGATATCTGTAACTATCAGTTTTCTTCCTATAGATAACTTGATCTGACTGCTTTATCCATGCTAATCCTGACACTTTCTGTGCCTATGGCCATACTACACTGACAATGATAGTTTTGTGGTTTTCCACGTATTTATTTTTGAGATGGGCTCTCCATGGAGTTCAGGCAGGTCTGGAAATTCACGTGTGTTATGTCTGAGACTGGTTTTGAACTTGTGATCCTCTTGATTCTGCTTCCAAGGTGGTGAGATCACAGGACAGGCGTGCCCATACTGTGCCTGCTTATCACCTTTGCTTTGTTTCGTGTTTGAAAATGGTTATATGTTGTTGTGTCTGTGAAATCAGAATATTATATCTAGTGAGTGACCATTTCATGACAATGCAGGGAGGTTAGTCTAATGCTCTCTGCTGTCTGAAGGTCTGACCCATAAAATGAAGAGTGTGGTTGCTAGGGGCCAGGTGTGTCTTCTGCTCCCCATCTTCAGTGCTGGTTGAGTCTATCTTGAACACCTTGTGTCTCCCTTACATTAAGAAATGTTTCCCCTCTTTTCACTGCTTCCACTTTGCGAAGTGAACCAGGGGGACATTACAGATGCTATTGTTTGCATCTGTAACTTGAAAGTGACACATAATATTGACTCTATTCTTATTGACATTGGGTAGAGAGCAAGCTATCTCTTATTCACTATGCCTTTAGTCCAGTCTTAATAGGAACAAAGCCATTCTTGTACTAATTCTTACTCCTTTTCTCTTTGCTAATGGTTGGCAAGGCAGGAACAGAAAACCAGTTGCAGGAACTCCAAATGTGTATGGCAATATTTTCTGGTTTTATGGCCCAATTCAAGCCACATTGATTCCTAGCCTAGCCACCTTCGTAGGTTATAACAGTAAGTAACTGCTCGGGTCTGATTTCTGCTGAGCAGTTTTTGCCTTTGACTAGGGAGGGACAGCTATAATGGATAGAGCTAAGGCCACTGTCTTCCCCCACTAAGTGCTGTGGAATCCAGAGGAGATGCTCTGGGCAGTAGCTGGTTGCCTCCAGGTCATTTCATTGGTGGAGACCTCGAGGACAGGTGGGACATTTTTGTGCAGGAGCCATGCTGGTGGGTCAGGTGGAAGCAGCCTGTCCCTGTTCCACAGGTCGCTTACCAGACTTTTCCAATTTTGCCTGTAAACATCTGCTACCTACAACCAGAGTCTCAGGTACTGTCATATGGTTTTGTTCTTCTTAATGCAATCTTCCAGTAACACCACATATTTGTTCCTCGGCCCCTTAGATAGAAGCCCATGGCTATAAAGAAAATATTTCCAGGCCGTCTCCAGAGAGGAATTGGTGTGCAACCATTTCATGATAAAATGGGCTGTGAGCATCAAGGCCTCATGCATTCACTTCCCTGGCACCCGTGCAATCTTGTTTGATGCCATGTTCCACATTGGGAAGCGGGCTGCTCCTCTGATTAAAAATGAGGACCAAACACCCCACTTCTTGGTCGAACCGATAAAGCCAGCCACAATAAAAAGAAACAATACATGGCGTTCATTATACTACTGAGTGGGGAGTTTGTTTAAGACTTGGGCCCTAAATGGTCTTTAATCCTAGGATGCAGTGATTGTGATGACGGGAAAGCGCCAGCCTGGCCGTCCCTTATAAAATCAGTGCAAATACGAACAGAATAAAAACAGTTAAAGGAATCTTGTTACAGATTCTGTTTATTCCATAAGGATTCGGGGACCGCCATTAGGCAATGACTCTATTTGGGGCTTGTTCTTGGAAAAAGGTGCTTTTTATGGAGGGAAGTCAAAAGGTTAGAGAAGTAAACGGAATTTAAATATAGCGAGTTTTATTTGGGTTTCTATTGTTCGACTTAACTGCCTTCTAATGGGATAAAGAAGACAAAAACACAGCCTGCTGGATTAGCCCAGGGTGAGGAGAGGCAAGCTTTGGAATCTTGCTGGGGCTTATATATAAAATATTGTTTTGATTTGGGATCCCATGAAGTGCTTTGGGTTTCAAATTACAATAAATCTCAAAGACTTCTGCCCATTTGTGCCCCTGATGGGCACCCAGGCTGCAGGTAACAGGGCCATGATTAAGGGAGTACAGGAGAAGGAGGAGGGGAGACATTGGGTTTTCTTTGGGCACCTCGAGGAGCTCAATGTTAGCTCAATTATTGGTTTTCTGAAATATGCCCCCGTGCTTTATTCTGATCAGATTTTCTGCGTCGCACAAGCCTCTGGTGGATAACGGGACAATAGCACAGAATAAATCTGTCCTTGAAAGTTAATCTCCACGCCTGTATGCGGTTAAGAAGAACACCTCCAGTCCTCTGATAAGAGCTGTAGATCTCTCCTAACTGAAGTGGGTTTTGTTCGTTAATTATCTGTAATAGAAAACTCGCAAACAGGCAAATGACTAGGCAGTTGGTATTTATCAGTATGTTAAAGTAGCGCTCTCACTAGCCCAGTGTGATGAAATGCTAATTTCTTTTAAAAAAAAAAAATCCTCCACTGTGGGTTGTTTTGGGAGCTAGGAGCCCACTATCTGCCCTTCCTGGTTGTCGAATTTCTAACATCATTCTTTTCAAAATCTCTAATGCTTTGGGGTGGTGTGGTACATGGACACATGTCCACCCCCAAGCAGCTTTTGTCATTTCTGTTCCCCTTTCCTTTTCAGCTTCAAGAGGTCCCCATGGAGAGGAGGTTAGTAGATGACACTGGACTCAGAGCTTTTTCCCAGTGATGGGGGCCATGAAAGTAGGAAACGGGGAACACTTCTGCTGCATATAGAAATGGGAGGGGGCTCCTGTCTCCTGAATGATGGGGTGTGTTTATGCTGAACGTGAGCCATCAGATAGAAGTCCTATAAAAATAGGATAGCTCTCTGCACCGCAGCCTTGGCGGGGCAGGATTTCCTAAGTCTTTCTCTGTATAATAGCCAAGTGGGGGAAGCCAGTGGCAGTTCACACAAGAGGTGCAGGCAGCCTGCCCCTTGTTTATGAGGAAACAGACCATCTTGGAGTCACCTTTTTCCTTTCTTGCTAGAAATCGTATTGTCTGACTGAGGCCAACCCTTCTGATCTGGGTGTGTACCTCTTGGAACAGACTCATATCCTGGGGAAGTATCCAGGAAATGTTTATTCTTTATTTCAAAATTAGCTTTTTTTTTTTTTTAAATTAGACCTTCTCATTACAAAAGAAGCAAAGAGCACAGAACACGTTAGATGAAAAGTTACCGCCTCTCCTGAATCCCCATCAGTCTGAATACCAGGGGCAAAGCTGTGGTTCCCTAGAGATGTCCAGTGCTGGCTGCTGTCTCACTTGGCTATCATGAACGTGAGAGGAAACATCACATACATCCCGCTCTTCCTTTTTGGCTAACACTTCTTAGATTGTTGATTTTATTTATTTATTTATTTTTCATTTCTCTCTATGAACGCCGCCTGGCAGTAAATAACATTTTCGAGAATGGTTTACTTACCTTGCTGGTCTTGAAGAGATATTGAGATTATTTTCCGTGCCCATCCTTATAAAAATAGGCAGGCAAGAAAAAGCAACTCTGGGGCTGGCAGAAGAGCTCAGCAGATAAAACCGTACAAGCCTGATGACCTGAGTTAGAGCCCAAGAACTCACGTAAAGACAGAAGAAGAGAATCAATGCCACCAGTTGTGCTGTATTGTGCTGTGGCACAGGTGTACCCCTACAATACACACACACACACACACACACACACACACACACACACTAATAAGAAATTTGAAAGCTAGTGCTTAGGAACTTGTGTGTTAAGGTGAAGCAGTGTTTGGCTTGCTCAGTTGTGGTGGGGCTCTCATTACCCTTTTGGTTTCTGCATCTGTGACTTTGTCACCAAAGAAACATATCATGTGACTGTTAGCTGTTGAGAGAACTACACTTTGAAAAGTCTACTAGAAAATTACTAGAATAAACTGTGTGTGTGAACCAGAGGGACAGGGAGGGAGAAAGAGAGGGAGGGAGGGAGGAAGCGTGGGGGTGGGGGGGAGCACGTTTGTACAAAAAGAAATTACTTGTGAAAAACTAAGTCTTGTAGAAATTTTTAGGTAGTTTTTTCATCTTATCCTATGTGGTCGCTGGAACAGCCCAGGGGCCCCTTTGCAGGACCCGATGTCCCACAGCTTTGGCCAGTGACTGTAGTTACAAGTGACTGGCTTTGCCCTGATGTTTGCATCTACTTCCTTGTAGTAATTTTGTGTCTGTATTGAATTACTTCTCTTGACAGCTTGTTCATCTCCTTGGGCATTTTACCTTTGGATTGGCCAAACCCATGGACAAAAGTGTGTCAGACACCCCACCCCCTTAGCCTATAGAATCCCCCCTTCACCTGCCATAGGTACCTTTAGGACCTCTCCAGATCTTTGAGTCTTGACTGATGTAGGGTTTAGAACTTGGCCATCATGGAGTTTCCCAAATGTGGTTTTAGCCAGCGTCATCAGCGTCATCAGCGTCATCAGCGTCATCAGCGTCATCAGCGTCATCAGCGTCATCAGCGTCATCAGCGTCATCAGCGTCATCAGCGTCATCATCAGCGTCATCAGCGTCATCAGCGCCATCAGCGTCATCAGCGTCATCAGCGTCATCAGCGTCATCAGCGTCATCAGCGTCATCATGCTTCCTGTGCTTTATCTGTTTAGCATTTGGAGGAGAAAGGGGGGACAGTTATAACCAATTTAGGCATTTCCCATCTAAGAAGCTCACGCTTCTTTTAGAACCATCACACTTGCACTTCAAAAGCCTAAGTGTTTGGTCCAGGTGAAGTTAAATCTGCTGGGAAGCTGAAGCTGTGATTCTCAAGGCTCCCCAGTGCTGGCTGCCCTGACAGTCTGTGGCCTCCTTCCCCTTCACTGCTTGGGATGGTTCTATGCAGCATGTAAATTCCTATTTTATTATTTCTGGACTCTATTATTTTCTGTATATTTACTTAATTATTCCAACGTCAAAATCTTACTGCCTTTTTGTCCCTAAGAAAATGACTTTTTAAGTTATTATCATGCTACAAAAATTGAATTTTGTATTGTCTCATGAATTTAACCTCATTATATACAGTAGCTCAAAGTGCTTAAAAATAGTTCCAATTTGCCATACATCTTGAATAGAATCCTTGTGTATGGCCGTTTTAGAATGATGCTTGCAAATTCTGAGGGAATTATGATTTTTCTAATGCATTAACTTGGGGGAAACTTTGGGTGTTCAGTGTCCACACCATGTTCTATTTTTTTATTCCCCCTTAGCCATCCTAACTGAGTAAATGCCTCTTCCTGGGTTCCTCCTGGCTAAGTTCACACCTGAGAAACTCACCTGGATTCTTACTGCTGTTTGTGGCAGTGATGTTTTTGGTCTCTCTGTTTCTGTGGAAACAGGACTTCTTCAATAGCAATTTCATAGCCAACAAGCCCCTACAACAGCCTTATTCCAAGTAGTTGTGCTGCTTTGATGAAATGCACTTATCAGCATGAACTAACCCCGTGCCCATCCTTCTTAGCCCTTCTTCCTGCAGATTGTTTTTATTGTTTGAATTTTTTCTTCTACATGCATCAGGGATCTATTTTCCCTTTTAGGAGTGCTTTGAGATACATACTTTAAGATAGATACATACTTTAAGATATAATATTTTTGTTGCTCACTGTTGAATATGTTATTCTTCTAATTCATAATAAACTAGTAAGGGGGGCGATAAATAATAAATTTCACTGATTTTCTTTGACCTTTATTTCTCATTTCCACTTTCCTCTACTCTGGGTTAGCTGACATTGCTCACAACTTTTCTTTGTCTTCCCTAGGAAAAAACAAGAATGAAGATCAGGCCACCAGTTAATTCTTACATGGGATCGCAGTCTAAAGCTGGCATCAAAACATGGTGAGGCACACAAGGAGGTGCACCTCCTGGATTCTTGCTGCTGTTTTAGTGCCTGCTTCTTTAAGCATCACCTCTATGTGTTTGGGTTTCTCTTCATCTGAGGAGTACATGCATGTGTATGCAGGCCAGGCTAAACCTTGGGTCTCTCTCCCTTCCTTCCTCCCTCTCTCCCCTTCCCTCCATTCTCCCCTTCTTATTCCTCCCACCCTCCTTCCACCCCAATCCTTTCATTGACTTGGAGTGGATTGATTAGATGAGAAGATCCAGGGACTTGCCCTTTTCTGCCTCCCCAGCATCTGGATTGCAAGTGGCTGGTTAGCACAGCTGGCTTCTAATGGGTTTGGGGGACAAACAGAGCTCCTCATGCTTCTAAGGCCAGCCCATCACCAGCCCAGCCTTTTCCTCAGTCCCCTTAAAGAATTGCTTTACATTTTGAATTCAGCCACCTCTCTGGATGTATTTTGATATCACCAGTCTTGTACATCTCTCAGCTAAGGTCTTTTTTGGAAATTTGATTTCATATGCTCTGGGGATACTTTGAAGTGTCAATGGTAGACTTTGGGCCATGTTGAGTTAGACTCAAGGATAGCACTCTGCTTGGTTCCCATGCACCTACATTTAGCTTCATGTGGCCCTTAGTGCTCCGGGGTAGCATTTCCTAACATTAGAGGGGAGTTCTTCAGCCAGCATGAATGTGTGTGTGTGTGTGTGTGTGTGTGTGTGTGTGTGTGTCCTTAGTCATTGATCTTCCTATTTAAGGATTCTGCCAATAGGTTTAAGAGTGGCAAGAGTATAGTGAGTCTTTGAGAATGAACAGTGTGCATTCAGAGCTGCCCCCTGACTGCCAACACTGACTCACTGTCTTAGGAATTCATCCAACCCACAGGTTGCTTCTGCTCGAGGCTTGGTTCCAATTCTCCATCGAAGCTATGCTATGTCTTTGAGCACACAGAGAGGTAATCACTAAGGTGCTTTTATTGGGGGATGACCTCTTCCCCAACGAAGGAGGAGGGTCGGTTGTAGTAAAGAACTAAGGAGATGGATTTAAGACCATCACCCAGTGGTTCTTGTGGCAGGGACAGTGCCCTGGATCATTCTGATGACCTGAGCATCATCACAAGTCTTTAAAAGTCTAATGGGAAACAGAAGAGCAGTCAGAAGAATATGGCATAAGAAGACTCCATCTTCCATTGCTGGGTTTGGTGGTGGAGGATGGGGTCATATGTCAAGGAAAGCTGGAGACAGTCAAGGAGACAGCTTCTTTCCTATAGCCTCAAGGAAGTCAACCTTGTGGACATTGCATCATCAGCTCTGAGAGGCTCACATCTAATTTCCAGCTCACAAACTTGGAACTCATAAAGATGCTAGTTTAGGTTGTTTTATGTTCTTTATTTCAGCTGCAGAAGGGAGGCAGCATTAGTGGTCACACTGACTTGTAGCTGGGTCTCCATGCTGATTCCAAAACCACGAAGGGTGCCTGTTCACAACTGGACTGGACATAGTGGTGAGTAGGTCTTGGATCTGTGTTCAAGAGTGCTTAGTGCTTGCTTTCTCAGGTGTTGCTGGGACAAGAAGCCATCCTCACTCAGCCTAGACAGGACCCAGTACCTTTGATGAGAGGGCTAGGAAGATCAGTTCATCTCATCTATGGCTGCTTATTCTCCACTAAAATCACCAAAGGGCTGTGTAGTGAGACTGGATAAGGATTCAGAGAATACTCCTGGAGTCCATGTGCATTTCCGCACACATATCTGTAGTGGGGAGTGGAACATCCTTGGCACTGCCATGAGTGTTATCACTTTTGGTTTTGGCTTCAAAATTACTGCTTGATTATCCAATGCTAATAGTAGTTCAGCAGAAGGAACATCCACAAGCCTGTTCACACATGCGCATGTGCGTAGGGGCATACATATGTGCCCACAGTACCATACACACAAGTACATAAAGGCACAAGAATACATGCAGAATATGCTTATGTACACACACATATATATTTATACATACCTGCACACACATGCATACACATGAACCCACAGGCATGCATGCACTCACTTATACATGTGCCTCCTCAGAGTTCTAGCAGCTTCCAGGGCTAGATCAGCAACAGCTGGGCTCTTTGGCTGTTTGCTCATGGTGCTTTTCTAGTGTGCTGTAACATAGTAAAGCCAGAGAGGCCTAACAGAAGCACCAGACAAATCAGACGTCTTCTAGTTCTTACTATGTCCCAGGTAAAATGATCACCCAGTTACACATGTTCTCTCCTTTCATCATTGCAAAATGTAAAGCTGCTATGCTAATTTTCAGCTAAGAAAACAGGCTAGTCAGTCTTAGTAAGGACTGCAGCTTGGACACTGCCTGTAGTCCACTGTTATGCCCATGATGTGCATATCAACCCTAAGAACTTCAGGCACATCATTGCAGAGTAGGCTGGTTTCTGGTGCTGTTAGCTATCCATCCACCATCCATCATCCATCTATATCCATCCATTGACCACCAACTGTTTCATACACGGTCTACCAATCACCCCTATAACCACTATCCATCTTTCCATCTACCCATCCACTCACTATCCACTTGTCCATCTATCCATCCAGTCACTATCCACACATATGCCCATCTACTCATCCATCCATCCATCCATCCATCCATCCATCCATCCATCCATCCACACTTCCTCCATCTGTCCATCTAGCCAGCACTTATTACTCAGAACATTGAAAAGAATTCAAGGGCCAAAGAATGTTAACAGAGTGTATGGAAATGGGCACAGTCATGGGATCACAGCTCAGTAAATTCTTCTCTAAAGATCATAGTGATTTGTTGAGGTGTGTTTCTCCTTATATCATCCTTGGATTGTCTGTAACCTTAGTCCATTCTGAGTATTATTCTATGAGGTTTTTATTTGCGGCCAGAGCCTTACCTTGAAGCTTGTCCTCTACCACCTACCTCCCATGTCCTGAAATGACAAGCTTGGGTTTTGGATATAATTATGATTGTGTGGAGCTACTGGGGCTTGAAACCAGGGCTTCCCACATGATCTGTCAACTAAACTATGTTCTTGGCCTCCTGCTATTGCTCTGAAAGCACTTCTATTCTACTGTGATACCATAAGCCTTACTGCTTACTACAGATGGTGTGAAAATTGATTTTTAGCATGGAAAATACATCTATTAGTCATATATATTTGTAATGACCATGTCTTACTAATAGTTTCATGGCAATTGGCGTTTGAGTTCGCTTTCCACTAGTTACATGTAGGTTTCAGCTCTGTCCAGGCTCAGAGCCAATGCCATATTCTGTGGGGTACACAGAGAAACCCCATGTAAGCATCAAAGGCTGAAGAGAGGAGCTTTCCAACTATGAGGTGATGGTGGTGTGTGTGTGTGTGTGTGTGTGTGTGTGTGTGTGTGTGTGTGTGTGTTGGGTACTAATTGTAAACTGCCATCTAAGCCGAAGCTTCTTGGCAATTGCTTGAGAAAGCCCCCAGTCTGTTTGGGTTTTGAGACCTTTCTGGATGAAATCTACAAACCAGGTGATTGTATGCATGCTTACAGTGGCTTTGCAAATTAGCATATCTTGCAGACATAGCAGCTCATTAGAACGACCTACATCCGTCTCTAGAAGTGAGCCTAAGCTGGCATCAGTATTCCACTTGTAGAATAGAAGAGGTAGGGACTGGAAACGAGGATATTCATGGCCACGTTAGCCCAACATGATTCTTTTCTGCTTAGATGACACAACCTTGAACTTATCTGGGAAACTCACTGGAAATAGTTTGACCATTACAAAGATAGATTTAAAAAATAACTTGATAAGGAAATTTCTGAGTGTTCTTCATCCCACAGGAATGCCAAGTGTCTGAAAAAGCAAGATGTCTCTTGAATTTGGACACATCCTTCACTCAGGACATACCCTGGAGGTGGTTCTTGCAGCCCAAATCACTTATACAATTTTGGTTAAGAGTAGACTAGGAATTCAAGTGACACCAAGGCGATTCAATATTTCTATTTTGTGTGAGTGCCTATTTGTGCGTGTACCCAGGTATATGTGTATGTGCAATGCACATTTGTGTGTATGTGCATAGAGGTCAGAGGCCAGCCTTAGGGTGTTTTTCTCAGTTAAGTTTTGAGAGAGGTGGCTCTCACTGACCTGGAGCTCATTGATTCAGCGAGACTGACTGTCCAGGGAGTCCTAGGAAGCCTCCTTCATAATGCTGGGATTACAGGTGTGAGTTGCCTATTTTATGTGGATGCTGAGGATCAAACTCGGGTCCTCCTGCTTGTATGGTAAGCACTTTAACATCAGGAGACTTTGCTCCAAAGAGTGGCCTCTCAGCCCCAGGTTCTAAACAGGTTCGTTAGCTTTAACATTACTGGCATTGTGTCTTTTAAAGTTTTATCTTTTCAAATATAGTTCCTCTGTTGGTCATTGTCATGTTCATTGGACAGATTATTTCCATCATGCCAAGAGGTAGTTAACATTATATTCATGTTAGGAGAATGACTTCAGTTCTTGAAAGAGTAGGAATGTTTAAAAATAGGAAATCATTAGAGAATAAAATTATGGCTGGTGCTATTTATATCTACCTCTGTTAAACATTTTTCTATGGAGAGTATATGCCTTTGCCATTAGGAAACTATACATTCTCTAAACAGAAGTAAATTGATGGCCTCAGTATGTGCTGGATAGGCAGGGGACTGAGAAGGGAGAGAGGACTCATGGGAAGTGGATCTTACTAAGAACACCTCAGTATAAAATCCAGTGTGTGTCTATGGAGCCCTCTAGTTTTCTAAGGTTGCCCAAACCTTTGTGGGCATGAGAAGTCTGAAAGCCACTGAAGCGGTGGTCTTTTTAAGATGGTGTTTGCTTATTCTCAAAGGTACCTTCAGTAAAACGCAGTCATAGAGTTTCGACAAATGCTTAGAATCAGCACTTAGAATAACCACTAACACCAAGATGGTTATAAATACAACCTGCTCTCCTGTGCTAAGTCCTCCGCAACACCACCCAAGCCAGCACTGACCTGCTCTGTCCCAACTGTGCTTCTTCTGGAAAGTCATAGAAATGCAACCTTCTGTTGTAGCTTAGATGAGATGGGGGAGGCTGCTGGGTCAGATGGTTATGCATTTAGCTTCGTAGAAACGCCTAACATGTCTTCTGTAGTGACTGCATTAGTTTGCCTTTCCCCACCACCGTGGGAAAGCCTCCACTGCTTAACTCTCGATACACTTGCTACGCCATTCTTTCTTATTTCTTCCTTCCTGGTAGACCCTGGGCAGCTTTCAGCTGTGCAGTCAAGGATACGGATTATCTGAGCATATGCTCATTTACTCTTCATAAGCCATCCTTGTTGAAGAGTTAGTTCAAGATCTTGTTAAGTTTTAAAATCTGAGATATATTTTTTTTCTTGCTGTTGAGTTCCAGAAGTTTCTTACAGATCTGGGGGTATATATTTGCAAACATATCACTTCCAAATATTTTCTGGAGTTGATGGTCTGTCCTCTCAGCCTCTCAAGAAAAGAATGAGGTGTTCTCAGAATGAGTTATTTGAAGTCCACGTGTGTCCTTCATGGACCGAACAGAGACCATCCATGTGAGAAGAAACAGCTGGCTGTGGCAAATTGGGGAGGTCAGTGGCACTATTTTTCCCTTAGCAGTGACTTGGAGGCAGACCAGGGAGTAGGGAAGCTGCAGCGTGCAAGGGAACAGAGGTCAAGTGTGCCCTACCTGGAAACAGTCGAATGTGAGAGGTGACTGAACACAGTGCTCAATGTTACCATCTCCTGGAGCATGTGTGACTTCTGTGTTGGAAGCATATGTTTCAGAGAAGCCCTCAGACATAGCAGACGGAGCCCACTGGAACAGTTTTGTTTTCTTTCCGGTGGTACAAGTTCTATGTGGTGGAAGCTACAGTGTCTCTTGGCCATGTATTTCTTCGCCACCACCTACAGTGAGGGAGATCCAGCTTGAAAAGACAGAATGCAGAGACCTGGTGATCTAAAGAGGTCACTAGGGTCAGTCAGTGTTGCACAACATGGCTTTGGTTACCTAGAGCCCCATGTACTTGCTACTGTTCAGGGAGCCTGCCTATCAACACTGTCCACTGGACTGTGGCCATTTGTGACTAGACAGTATGTGTTTGGCCAGAAAGATCGTATTTTGGCAGTTGACAGTCAGCAACAGGGACTCATCCTTGTCTGTGTGGATGTGAGCAATGGAGGCTGCCTACGGCCACACAGGAGGCTCATGACAAGAGTGACTTTATGGGCTCCTAAACACACCTCCCTCCCACTCCTGCAAGGACAACCCAATGTCTCAAATTTAGCAGAAGGCTCTGGACAGTGGCGCTTCCTTCTTCCGTTCCTACTGGGGACACCCTATACATCCTTGCTTTTCTTCTACGTGGCACTTCCCTCAGGAATAGTTGAGCTGAGGTCATCTGTAAGTAAGATGGATAAAAATAAAATTGTGTGATTTGGGGGAGCATCTTAGCTGAAGACTATGTTGGCCTCCCTCTAGAATGTAAGTGTATTTGGGATGGTGACACGAAGTCACCAAAGGGTCAGTAACACGGAAGAACAAAGCTCCTCCCAGTTTCAGACACAGCTTCTTACTTTATTGCCAGACTAACCTTGAACTTCCCGGATCTTGTCTTCCTTCCATCTTGGCCTCTCATATATAAATGTTCTATGGCTCACTGCGGACCCCGTGGTGTTTGTGATCTTTTACAGAGCTTCCTTGAAGGGAGGGAAAGGATAAGGCAAGTGGAGACCCCCAACCCTAAGACACAAGGCCACAGATTAGCTCATGTTGTCCTGCTGCTCATGCACTCAAAATAGTAGCAGGGATACCTCTGTGACCACAATAAATGGCAGGCACAACTCAAGGACGAGGAAATGTATTTTATCTCTTTCCTTTGTTAGCTTAGTCTCTCTTCAGTACATCTGGTGGAACGCCCGTGTGTTTGAGTAGTATTTGAGAATTTCTCCTTCTCACTGTTGGGTTTTCCCAGATGCCCACCTTTGTGAGACCAGCCCCATCTCTCCTGGTAGGAAGGTCACGTGGTTCCAGAGTGTTTCGAAGAGAACTGCCAGGTCCCTTAGAAGGCGGTGGCACCTGACGCAGGCTGGAGGCACATTCCCAGTTCATTTTAGAAAAGATGACTGTCTCCAGGGATAGAGCTCAGGTGTTTCCACATCTGAAACCCTCTCACCTTACACCTGTCCCTGCCAAGTCCTGATTTTGCCATCTGCTTTTGACTGGGCATGACCAAGGTGTAAGAGCCTTAAGTTGTCGCCCTTACTCACCGCTGCCTTCACGCAGAAGACTGGTGGCTTGTTGAAGCTTTTGTTTGTTTAATTTTTCTCACAGGAGTCTTTGGGGCAGCATCACTAGCCCAGGCAGCAGACAGCTGGGCTGGCACCCTGGGGCACCGTGCTCCTCCAAAGGCTTCATGGCCTGCTCGTGCCATGGGACTCAGTCAGCGTTAGAGCTCTGGTGTCCGCTAAAGCCAACGATCCCACTGTGCATCTCATACAGATATTAATGGCTTTATTTCGACTTCCTGTGCTTACACACATGTACCTCTTTTCCCTGCAGATCTTCTGTTTGGCTGGATGGCTACTTTGACTGCCAGATTCGGAGAGGAAAAAGCCCATAAAATTCACAAATGTGCAGTCACATGTGCCATTTCTGCCCAGCCGCATCTAGAGAATGACTTAACTGTGGGCGCTGGGGCCTGTCTGAGCTTTTTGATTGCTTAAGACTCAGAAACGTTCAGCTTTTCAAAGCACTGAATCCTCCCAGTTCAAAGTCTGGTACAAAAAGCCGGAGAAATTTGGTTAATGAAAATAATACATCTCACCTCCATTGTTGAAACTTGGACATGCTTTTGAATGGAGTCCTTGTCGAAGATGTACCAGCCAGGAGGGCACTGAGTGGCAAATCTTGCCAACCTCCACATGGCTTGGCAGCAGCTCGAGCTTGGCTGTGTCTTCCTTCTGACACTTTCTTTTCCCATCTCTTTAAAACTCTAAATCAGAGAACCCCGGCCTAGAACTACAGAGGACGCGTCAGGAGTCACTTCTTGTGAATACTGGGCTGTGTTAGAGGCTCTAGTAACTGCTCACAGGCCTCGGTGAAGATGGATCTCCCAGAATGGTTTCTCACATGCTTCTCACTTTGCTTCAATACTGGTGTGCTAAGCCTGTATCACCCACAAGTTCTGAGGTGTCCTTGTGGTCTGCCAGGAGCAAAACAGAGCAAGCTAGCTCTGCTCAAATGTGTCTACCAGTTATCCACAGAGAGGGGTGAGCCTCACCTATTTCCCATCCCCGAGAACAAATGTCCTCTAAAAACTCATGTTTCCTCCTAACATTTGTTTCTCATTACATAGTAATTTCTCCTGGCAGTGTTATTCAAATGCTCCAAACTCTAATGAGTTGACAGGAGAGCATTTATAGCCTGCACAGCATTCTCTAGCACCCACCTGGCTCAATACTTATGGGACAAAGTTGGCCAGCTACCTAAGCCTGGATTTGTCATTCTGGAATTCTGAATCAGGTCTATTGAGGGTCAGTGCAGTGGGTAGGTGACCATCTTGTCCCTGGTGGTCTGGCACTTCTACTTTGCAGCATCAAACCCCACTGTTCTACCAAACCCACACGGGACTGTTCACCGAGGAGACCAGGAGCATCTATGATACAGGCCCGTCACAGCAGATGCTGTGGTGGAAGAGCCATTCTGTGCCAGCTGTTGCTGGGGTGGAAGTCTGACCTTCACTCTCTCCCTTGTAGGGTGGTGATTCCAGAAGGAGGATAACTCATGAAGAGCAGGTATCCCCATATAGTCATAAACGAGGGCTGAATGCAGTGAATACGTTGCTCAGCTTCCAATTGAAAACATACAGTTCATTCTCTGCAGTGCTTCCTCTGTCACATGCCGGGGCCTATTAAAATTTGGGTCGTCAGTTGTCTGTGGCAGCTTTAGCTTTGCCAGTTGCTTCTTTTCTAATATTCTAATGTTTAGCATCCACAAACCCGCAGCTTGCTCCCACTCACCATGGCTCCTGCTGCTCTTTGCATTCCCTGCCTGCTTGCCCTATTTAGATTATTTTAGCATCCCATCACACTTCTGCCTGCTCCAAGTCCTTGCGTGGTTGAAGGAGGAGCTGGGATGTCAGAAGTCACCAGTTATTATGCCACCAACACAGCCACCCTCTTGAGAAAAGTGTTACTGCAGAGAGATCGGAATGTCCCTATGTTGACTTCTTCCAAAAAGCAAATCCATTTTGTTAATGAATTTGTAAAGGCTTAAATGTGTTTTTTCTTCTCAGTGAGGCTTCTGTATTTCTTTATTGGATACAAGCATGAAGCCAAGCAGGTGTCCAGCTAAGCCACACCTTCCTTGAGTCAGTTGTGAGAACTCAGGTGTCCAGCTAAGCCACACCTTCCTTGAGTCAGTTGTGAGAACTCAGGTGTCCAGCTAAGCCACACCTTCCTTGAGTCAGTTGTGAGAACTTGAAACTGTGCAGAGGCGGAGAGCATTCATTTGACTGTCTCTTCAGTACATTTGACAAAAAGGGGGGCAATACCTAATGAGTCGAATTCCTGCATCCAAGCAGACAGTTTAACCCTGGGGTCAGCATTTGTATTTCACTTATTGGACTGTTAATAGATTTTCTTCATTTGTGCCAGATGTGGTGAATGTGCTCAGGCACTGGCCAGCTCCTCCAGTGCAGGGACCTGGGTCCACCTGTAAGGAGATGGTGGTACGAGCTGCTGGAGTCGCTGCTTCCTGACAACATCCCAGCTGTAGAGCAGCAATCGCAATCCTCGGGTGGCAGTTTTAATTATCGGCACCGCGATACCATCAGCAAGTGTGTAATTACGTGTCAGTTTCCTGGCTGTTGGGTATGAAAAGTGGATCCAGCGGAATGATGATTGTGGAAGCTGTAGACTCATATTTAAACAATTCAAAATGTGTAACTGGCAGTGTCATTAAACAGAGAGAGCCTGACCCCAGCTGTCACTTCCTTTTCCTTATGCAGATTCGTTCTTGCTGTCTGTCAAAAGAACTCCATGGGCTGAAATGGGACGGAAGAGGTGACATGATTCTCAGAGCAGAGAGGGATGCTCTCTTTAACTCCACAGAGGCAGGTTTTTTAGCCTAAATAAACACGGCCGCCGAAATTGTAAACAAACCCAGACCATTACGGGAAATTATATAGACTTTTGCTGATTAACACACAAAGGACAGAGTCAGACTTCTGCCATTAGAACACGTGAATAAAGCCCGCCCTTTGCCAGACTCTGGAAGAATGAGTGCCATCATAATTAGAGAGATTCATTTCTGAAGCAGAAAATAAAGTGACCTTTTCTGCTTTAAACCAAACTTTTGGCTCTAAGATGGAGAGACAGTAGGACTTATTTTGAGAGCGATCGGAATGAACAGTGGGAACTGAGGTTGAAAATATTAAAACTTCAGAGTGTCTCAGGTTAAAGTAGGATGACTTCAAATGCCTTGCCTCCATTGGGAAAGCTGAACCACATAGGCGAAATAAATGAAGGCAGAAACAGGCAGGAGTGGCTTTCTAGGGAGTCTGGAGTAAGAGCTGGGGCGCACTCTCACACTGCTCTGCAGCCAACCTGGGCAGTTGTTCTCCAAACCCCTCTTTTCCTTAGCAGGCCTTAAAAGGTGCCGGGCAACCAAGGGTTAAGCCTACATGCATGCAAGATGTGAATGGGAGTTTATAAAGTGAACTACGGGGGTTAAGTGTGGGGTTAAACTAACACAATGAGCCGTGAGCACAAAGAGCAATGTTTCTTTAATTTTTAAAATGTTTTCATTTCTCATAATAAACGGAATGAACTTGCAGTTGCATGTAAACATTATTCTGTGCCCCGAAGACACTGCGGTTTACAGCTTTTGGAGCTCAAATTGATTCTAGGAGCCAGAATGAGAGTAAGTACAGAGGAGCTGTGGTCATTGAGGTGCTGCAAAGGGCATGAAGTCACGCCTCTGCCTCTGGTATCACATTTGGGAGCACATGCGTGCACACACACACACACACACACACACACACACACACACACGAGTACATGAGGAGTCATTTAATAAAGGGTCAGCTTTACATCTCTCCCCACTCTTGAAGGTAAAATTACGGACTTCTCACAGGCTCATGGAAGCCATATTAATTACCAGGACACATTCAGATTTGAAGTCATAAATACACACATATTAAGCCCTCGAAGGATTAATTTGTATTTTATCAGCTGTGAAAAGGGTGATTTTTTTTAAAACATATCCAGACTTAAGAAGTAGCCTTATTAGGCATTTATTGAAAAACAAATTGTGCATATATTTTGTAAGAAGGTTAAAAAAAAAAAACCAAAACAAAACCCTCTTCTTTCTCAAAAGCTGTTCAGGGCAACTGGGGAAGCAATTAGTATTTATATACTAGACCAACACAGCTTTGGAAGTTTCTGACTACAGTATAACTAAACAGGAAAAGAATCACGCACGAGAGATGCCATGTGGCTGTATCCATTCTCTCACATCCACATGTAAGGGACTTCCAGGGTTGCAGTGTCTTGTTGAGGGTTCTTGGTCATTTGCTGGTGGAGTCCGTATGTCATTATCTCTCTTGTCTTTGTATTCATGCCCCAGAGTCTTTTCCTTGATCTATCCTCTGGGCAGGTCTCTGGCATTGGGAGCCTAAGGGAAACTGGACAGAGAGGTTTCCACTTTGCTAAACTCAGGTCAAGGGAACAGCAGCAAGCAGGCTTGGCTCAGAGACCGACCCCTGCTCCTGTTTGCACGTTTGCTTCCAAAGAGGCTCCTTTCAACACTGCTTGCTTTGCTCATTTGCAACCCGGAAATGTTAAGTGGTCCAACTAACTTATGGAACCAAACCAGGAAGGAAATAAATGTCCTCTGTCCTGTGCTTCCTCCAAGGGGCTGTCTAGTTTTATTCGAGAGGTCCCCAGGGGAGAGCACTCTCCCAACTTCTTTTGGAAGTAGCGTCTGCAATCTAATAGATCTTATTGTCAAATGCCTTGTTAAACTTTTACAAGGATGTGTGTATGTATCCCACTCAGCAGCGGTGAAACTTGAAATTCTGTCAGGGAGGCACGGTCACATTGGTCCCCCATGACTTGTTCTCTGGTTGATGGGGAGCAGCTTCCTCTGATCTTTCCCAGAAAGCAACATGACAAGATTCCCTCCCACCCCATACCCTTGCATCTCCAGCTGCACCCACCATACCCAAGAGAAGGTATCTGAGGGAGTGGGCTGGTGTTTAATGCCCCATGAATTTTACTTTTCAGGATACATGTGTCTCGTGCATTGCTATAGAATTGTATATTTTGGGAAGTCATGTGTACTCGCTGCCGCTTAGCGTCTACCTAGCTGTTCAAATCACTGTTTATTCTGCAGACCGTGTTGTGCGAACGGGGTTAATTTAAATAATTTCCCCTGCATCTTCACTTGCTTTGGAACTACAAAGGTTTTACTTTGAAAATGAATAGCTACTCCTGGTGGTCTTCCCCAGACATCGGCCGCCTCCCCAGACTCTCTTTCTGCTGGTGGCTCAGATGGCCTTTGACTAATGAGGTGACCTTAAAAGAAGCAGTTGCTGAATGTTCCTTGTGACTGGCCCATGGTGGTGACAAGTGTGAACCTGCATACAGAGCAAATAGTCTCAAGCAGTCACTATTGATGTCACTGGCTTGCCAGTAAGCTGGTTGCTGCCAGACTCAGGGACCAAGTAATTTATATTACCACGAATTAACGGGATCCAAGCTAAGTGTTAACTGCCCATTATCACTTGTCACCATGGTTAATAGTCACCAAATACTGATGACTTTAAGCATAGGTGTTCTATTTTTTCCTTTGTAAAGAGATCATAGCTTTAGAATTAATGAATTTAAACTCTGGCTCTCTGGAAAATCCCTACCAATCCATACAAGAAGACCTGTGGCACATCTGACTTACTGGTAAGTTTCCTGGGAGTTTATTTATTTAACAAAAGCTTTAAAGTAAAAACAGAAAGAGGGGAAGATGGTGTTTTTTGTAAACAGTAGACATTCTCAGAGACCAGTTTCAGAAGCAAATTTTCAGCTTTGCTAAGACCTAAAGGCTGAGTATCATCTAGGTGTGGTACAGGTGATCCTCCATGGCCCCAGCAGGGGTTGCCCAGGGCCATTTAAAGGTCACCTGAGTGGTGAGGCAGAGGCCAAAGTCCCATCAAGAAACTTATGTAACTTGCTCTGCTGGCCTTGAATGTCCTTAGAAGCTCCAGCCATACCTTGACTACCCATGCTAGCTTTTGGGGGGGATGGGTGGAGCCCCTGAGAATACTCTTTCCTCTGCTTCCCAGGAAAACCACAGGGGTCTGGACAACATCTGTCCACTTCATTTCTCTCCAGCTCATATAGAATTTTCATGATTTCCTTAGCCCCCACCCGTGTTTCTGACCCAGCAGGCCCATCTTCCCACGCTCTGGGGCTGTGGTTCTTCCTGGTGAAGTCTGGTGCAGATGGCAAGCGTTTAGAAGCAGGTGGCTGATGGGGTCTGGATGGACAGTGCCTGATCCCACTGTCCCAGAAGCTGGGGTTCAAGCACTGGCCACTGGAGAGTAACACGGGAAACAGTTTTCTTAAACTGAGAAGACACCTCAACTACATTTCCTCTTACCTATGCTCTGTGGGATTCAACTCACCTCACTGGAGCAGAGTGGGGCAAAGACGGAATTTCCAGGTCGGATGCCCTCTACCTCACAGGACTCTGCTCTCTCACCGCACCAGGCTCATAAGGCTCATCTAGAGCATTGCATGTTGGACAGTCAGCAGCAATGTCACTGGGATGTCCTAGTGATCTGAGTAACATTCACCCATGTGAAACAATCCTGTCCTGAGATCATGTGCGTGGTCGACTCTACAGCTTTGAATGCAGGATTGACCTGGCTGCAGGCCTCTAACACTTAGAAAATCTAGGTGGTCGACGGGTCCATAGGTCCTGTATGTGCACAAATATTTCATGCTGAACATGTGCAAAATGTCTTTTCTTGTCACTTCTTCCTAAATAATTCACTATGCAAACTATTTACATAGCATTTACATGTTATTAGGTATTATATGCAATCTAGAGATAACTGGAAATTCGAGGAGGGAGGTGGTATATGTAAATCATACGATGTTTTACATAAGTACCCGAGCCTCTGCACTTTTGTATCCAAGGGGTGTCTTAAAACCAACCCTCACGATACCCAGGAATGACTGTGTATGCTTTGAACTGCTACAAGGCTTGTTCACTTTTTATATAGACCTGCTATTGGACAGTGATGGAAACAGTGCCTGTTTTGAGTTACATGTCCTTTTTGATTTCTGCATCAAACAAGACATTAAGCAGCCAATCTATGAGGTGCAATGGGATCAAGCTGGGTCCATTCAGTAGCCATTTGCACACCGCCCTTCTTTACTGCCTCTCCTCTTCTGCTCATGTGCCATGCTCTGCTGCAGGTAGGAGGCTTGAGTAGCATGGTCTGTGAATACTGTACTTTATGACCCTAGCTCTTTGCATGGGGCAGTTAGTTACATACCAACATGGCAGGAGAGACGCTACACCGAGATAGAGTCACTGGCTGACTTTCTTAATCAGCTTCACTATTTAGAAATCAATGTCCCTTCTTGGAACTCAGAAGCTGTGTTTTGGTTTTTTGTTTGTTGTTTGTTCTTGAGCAAATGAAGACATTGGTCACCACAGGCCAGATGGGCATCCCAGCAAACATCGCCAGAAATCCTCCTCTAAGCATGTTCACTCTGCTTTGCTTATATTTTGAGTGTGGTCATTTTGAAAACTATTTCAGTTTTTATGGTTGCAATGGACAAAGTAAATGGGTGTTTCTTATGGAAAACCTCACAGGTTGGAAATTCCAAGTCTGGAAACTCTTGGTTTTCATCCATTCATCTGAAAGATATTTGTAGCTTTGATTTCAAAGCTTGCCATGTGACAGGTGTCATGGCTGGTGTTGGCTGGGAACAGGTTTGCTTTTCTAGTTTCCCCACATGGGAAAGTGGTCCATGCTTGAGCTCACTATAAATGCTGACAATTTTTTACTTCATCATCAGCCTGTCTGGGTTTACCTTCCGCTTTGGGCTACTATATCCAGACCAGTAGGAATGGTATGGGAGAGCTTAGCCATGCCCTTGAGACCAGGTAGAATATGGGTAGCCAAGTCCTAGACTGATATCCCTGAGGTGGGAGAATAGAGCCTGAAGAAGAAGCTGGGTGTGAACATCCAGGTCCAGAGAGACTCCATCACTGTCACCAACTGGCCACTCCCTGTTGCTGGATGTATGTCTTAGCTACTTGGGTGAGTATTAGAGAGTATTTCTTTGCATGCGAGATTCTGTGTGAGTTTAGAAGAAACTGTGGTTGGTCACAGACACCGATGTGTCTTTCATTTTCTAGGGCCTATGTAGAAGCCACTGAGACGGAGAGGATATGAAAGAATTATTTTCACCTTTTAAATAGGTCACCTGAAGTGTTCCATATCAGTTGTTTGGCTACTGCCAAACATCTATCTCTATCTGTATATAAATTGTGTGTGTGTGTGTGTGTGTATGTGTGTTCAGGCATACATGTGTGGAGACCAGAGGACAACTTCTATAGTGGTACTTGACTATGGAGACAGGTGTCTTTCTAGCCCAGAAATCACCAAGTAGTTTAGACTGGCTGGTCGAAAGCCCTTGGTTCTCTCATCTCTATCTCTCCAGCGCTGCAAAAAATTTTACATAAATAGACATGCACACTGTGTGTGTGTGTGTGTGTGTGTGTGTGTGTGTGTGTGTGTGTGTGTGTGTGTGTGGAAATTGAACTCAGGTTCTGTGGCCTGGCTTTTGCAAAATAAAAGAACTCAGCCTCAAAGATCCAAGCTTGAGAGGGTCTGAGCTGAAGTCAGATATATCTGAGAGACCACATGCTCAGAAGACAAGCCTGGCACCTACAGGCCTACCTATGAGGTTGCTGGGGCTCCAATAGTGGAGTAATTGTCGATACAACTGGTGCTGGGGAATTGTTCCTTCCTTAGCATAGAGGGCGAACCTACGTTAAGTGGCTCCTCATTTCCCCTTGGCCATGTGAGGTGCTCAACTCCATTCAGAATAGTGAAGGACAAGAAGGCCAGTGTTAGCACAGAGCTGGCCTGAGGCAGAAAGCTCTAATCATTTGTGGGGTCAGGCACAGAATGGACTGTGCTGGCTCATCAGCATGCTGTGTAAGGTCAGGGACACTTTCCCTGAGCCAGCAAAGTAAAGCAAGTCCTTGTCACTTGAGAGGTTGCCCATGCTTCAGAGAGGCCAGCGGAACTTGAACAGCTGTTCAGCAGGAGCAGCAGTCAGGAATGACAAACTCATTCCTCCAGCTTGCGGAGTGTTGGTCAGTGCTGGCTTGGCATCATGAGTGCCTTAGGACAGCAGGGCATGCAGGAAGGACAGACTTGGGAAGCAGGTGTAGTGGGATAGTACATCCCCAGGAGTCAGGCAGATGCAAATGATATGTACAAATTATATTATGAAGATGAAAGGTAGACCTGGGAACCAGCTGAGGGAGAACTTACAAGACACTTGTTTTTACAGGACTATGTGTTAAAGGAATGTGCTTTGTACACATAAGAACAATTGATTAATAATTAGATGAGGACCGGGGATGAAGCTCCGTTGGTAGAATGACTGCTTAATGTTCATGCAACCTTGGAGTTTGCATAAACTGGGTATGGTGGTGCACACCATAATCCCAACACTTGAGAGTATAGAAGCAGAAGTTCAAGGGTTTGTGTGGCTACAGTATAAGTTTGAGGCTAGCCTTGGCTATAAAAGAATTCATCCAGAGGAGCAAGGGGAGGAGGAAGAAGAAAAGGAGGAGGAGGAGGAAGAGGAGGAGGAGGAGGAGGAAGAGGAGGAGGAGGAGGAGCATCTAGATGCTCCCAAATTTCTTCATATTTGCTAAGAAAATGAATTTTTAAAAGTTTGTCAGTCACATGCCAAAAAAAAATATCTTGCTTTTTCCCTTTCAGAGGCTGACACTGTCTCTTTGCCTACCTCTCTGAATTTGGTCCATGTTTGGTGGCTCAGTGACCAGTCCTATCAATGGCAGAGTGCACATATTTAGAAGTGTCTCAGACCTGCCTGCCCATTTCTCTATGGATTCTTATGAATTTCCTCCAAAGGAACTATAAATTCCAGCAGGTTCAAATGAGCCTCCATGGCCACTCCATCAGCCTCATAGCATGTTCAGTGAAAGGGAGTCTTATAGAAGTCTGCTGGTGAAGAGCTTGCCAGCTCCCAGTTTTTCGCCCAGCACTGCAATCAATAATATATTATTTCCTTCACCACCATCCCCTGTACTTTCCCATTTTGAATTAGTTGTTGAGTGTAATATTGGGTAGCAGCCATCCATTTCTGCTGGCCTCTGACGTGTGACCACTCGGAGTCTGACAGCTCTGGGGGGATTGAATCTCTTTGTATTTGGCCAGAGAGTTTAGGACAAATCTAACGGATCCATCTTAACCTCACCTCCAATCCCTGAAACAGTCTGCCTTTTCTTCTGCCCTCATCTACCTCTGCGGTGACCCCAGCCCCCGTCTGGAGCGATGGGCAAACTGTTACCCAGTCTTCCCAAGATTTCCCCCTGCAAATCCATCTTTTCCTTGGGTGTCTGTGTAGAGTGTACACTTTCTCTGCTGTGCCTCTTACCCCCTTTCCTATCGGTATCTCATGGATTCTGTTGTCGTCTTCACACTTCTCGCAGTGCTTAAACCGTAGCCCTCTAGGACAACTCCATTACTTGTTTCCTGTGCATCGGGCACACCGAAGTGAGCTTCTCACCCCTCTAACATCCCTGTCATGTTTGGTTCCCTGTTTAAAGGCAAATATTCTGCTGCAAACCCAGCCTCCCGAACCCCCCAGTTTTACCCAATTTCTCTGCTTAGATCACATGAGCCAGAATGACTGTGTTGTTAAGGTTTTATTTACTTTGAATTTCAGTGTTTTTATGAACATATATTTGATACACAGTAATGAAAAGTGACACCTTGTTATTTACGGCTCGCTTCTTAGATCTCTCTCTCTCTCTCTCTCTCTCTCTCTCTCTCTCTCTCTCTCTCTCTCTCTCTCTCTCTTTCTTGGTGGTTACTGCTATGGGTGGAGCTGGTGGTCTTTTGAGCAGGTGAGATCATTGCTGGCTCATTGAGGAGTGTGAGCTCTAGAGCAAAGAGCAAAAGACAGGCTTTCATAGGATGGAATGTCGCCAGGATCCCTTCAGCTTCAGACAGCAGAGTCCCTTTTAACTCTTTATGCCACAGTTGGGGTTCCGTAGGGTTGCTCAAAGAACTTGGTCGGACCAGAGATGAGCCATCTGTCATTGAGATCTTGCCTGTTTTCTTCATCTCTGAATTCTGTTTTCTTTCCTCCTTTTTACTTATTTATTTTTTAATTAGCTTTCATAGCAACAGGCTTCCTTGTAGCATTTTCAGGCAGAATTTCTCTGCATCACCCCTGCCCTCTATCTCCCTATTGTTCCTAACCCCAGCCTTCCCCGTCCACTGTAGAATGCTGTATGTCCTCTTATCTTCTCTACCCCCTTCCTCCTTCCTTTAATTCCTGTTTTTCCTTGTCTTCTGAGCCTCATCTCAGTTTCCTGGCCTTTGCCTACCTTTGTGTCCATCTAGGCACATGTAGTTGACAATTAGAGGCTAGGACTGCACGTGAGAGAATAGATAGCACTTGTCCCCCTGAGCCCAGGTTACCTCAGATAATATGTTTGCAGGATATCCATTATCCTGAAAAATCTCATAATTTCTGCTTTCTGTTCTACTCCTTTGTATTTCTCTTCCCCCATTTTCACAGGAAATATGGCTGCGGGCACCCAGAATGTTATTCTTAGTGAAAGAAAAAGTCTTCCGGTTGGTTCTGGGTCAGGTCTACTATAGGACTTGTAAGATGGCTGAGAGGCCTGATAATAATGATATCATGGCCTATGAGAGAAAGGTCAGTCTGTGAATATTCTAGAAAGTGAGTCTCAAGGGAGTGAGGGGTCTTCAGAAGGACTCGTGGGAAAATCCTGCTGAATAAACTACACTATGATTTTGTGGATAATAAAGAAACAATATTTTTAAAACCACAGAAGATGCTGTGTGTGGGGCTGGGGTATCCTTCCTTGACCAGGCATGCAGACACCTGTGTAGAGGCCAGAGGTTGGTGTCTGATCAACATAGGGTGTCTTCCTTAACTTCATCTACCTTACTGACTCAGAGTCTCTAACTGAACATGGTGCTCACCATTGGGCTGGACTGGCTGGTGAGGTAAATCTCCATGACCCTCACTCACGTCTCTGCCTCCCAGTGCAGGGAGCACAAGTCATTCCCCATCTTTATACCAGTGCTGAGGTTGGGGCCTCAGGGCCTCATGCTTGAGCAACAAGAAGAATTTATCCACCGAGACACCTCCCAACCCCGTCTCTTATGCTAAGTGGGTGCACCTAAGGACCTTGTCTTTGAACTGCCTCTGGATCTTGTGACTCGGATTAGCACATCTATTTAAACAGATTCTGGAAACCATGGCCTAATGCATTTCATTTCTGCTAATGGCCCCTGTTCATTATCTTCTCATTCGATCTAGTCAATAAACAACAGAATATGTTATAGCAACTCCTGAGAAAAACATCTTTTCTCTCATAAAATCTTAGAAGAGGAAACTATCACACCTGCGTTCATAGATCCAATGCAATCCTGTGTTAACCCGATAGGCAAATGTGCCTGACTTCCTGGCTTCGTCTGATGTTAAATCGATATCAAGTCAAAGGATTCCTCAGAAATTATCACGAGGGCTATTGGTTCCTGCGTTTTCCCCAAGCCTGCTCCCTTCTGGGGCTCCCACCTGTGCCTGGAATTGTGTGAATGTATGTAGACCCGCACCTGTCTGTACAAGTGAACGGCACAATAGATTTGATCGTGTTTATACTTTCCTGATGTGCTTTGTTTCTGAATTCTACGATGCAGTGATTTTCCTTCCTTTTATACAGAAGAGACTGCCTTCTGCCCCCTGCCCTGGGCTGGATTAATGCTTAATGATGGCGTGGGAGGAGGAACAAAGTCTGTGGGGTGTGATCACAGATTAGTCTTTTCAAGCACAGCTCACCCTTTTGTCCTCTGTCTCGCTGTTCACCAGCCTCCTGCAGGGCTTCCTGCAGTGACTACTTGATAAGAGTTCAGATTCTTCTGGCCCTGGGCGGCAGAGCAGAATCCTGGTGGCCTGTGGACAAGGGCCAGCTCCAGGGACCACAACCTCTTGATGCTGGAGCCTTAGGGACCAGATGGTAGAGACAGTTGAAATTCCAGGTCCTGTGCCTCACTTTCCTTGCAGAGTTGGGGCAGGGAAGGTAACTCTGGGGACTCCTTCCTAGCAGAAGAAACACTGGGGATCACAGGGAACAGGAGTCTGTAGCTCTTGGACCCTTGGGAGGAGAAACTCAGGAAGCCTGATACCTTTTAGGAAGACTGTACTTAGTAAGCAATCTGAGAAGGCTGGTACTCTCACCTTCAGGAGGGCCTTGGTGCTTGATGTGGGGGTGGGGCAGGGGAATTGTGTGTTACTGTTCCTCCACTGCTGGGCTCTGTGAGGTCCACATTAGTCATTAGGGTAGCCTAGCACCTGTCCCTTCCTTGTGTGGCATTTGAACAGAAAAGACAACTACCACTGACTGTGTCCTCAGTAGGTTTAAGATGTTAGTATGGGTTCCTGGAGGGACTCTAACTTTCTTTGGTTGCAAGCAAGAGACTATGTCTGACTCTAAAACAAAAAGATCACTTTATATAGATAGATCTGAGGGTCTGAAGAGCTCAAAGGATAGAAGATGGAGTCGGCAAGCCTGCCCTTTTGGACACCAGTGACAGGCGGCAGCCATGCTGATGTCCAGACCCACAAATGGACAAATGAGAAGAGGCCCCCCAGCCTTTAGTTCCTGGCAGGTTGGTGGCTTTGTAAAATAATCCCTGCAGGATGGGACCTTCCAAGAATGCCAACTCCTTTGTCATTGCTGGATTTCACCCCTGTTTACTGTGTCCACAAGCGACCCCTGCCACTGGTTGCTGTGTGACTTTGAGTGATGTTTTTTGGCCCTCTCTTCCTCCAGTCCATGGTGAGGCTGGGGTCCCCTTTTATGCACTCATCTACTTCCCAGTGTTTCTGGCTGGGCTGTGGACAGAAGGATGGATAGAAGGGAATATAATATTGGGGCATTATCAAACAGTCTGGTCCCAGTGGAGAAGGGGAAACGGGAGAGTTAGCTTCTGAGCAAGAACAAGTATCATTCAACTCCACCTAGTGATTTGATGATAGAATAATTAAGTGACCTATCTCCTCAGAATACACATTCAAATAAATAGGAGCCATCTATCATATGTCATCATTTTGCCTAGAACACATATGAAAAGATCTGCGCACACCAGCACATTCTGAAACAGGACTGATCTTGAAACAGTGGCCTCAATTTGAACTTGCAAGTGCTTTTAATTTTAAAAATATTTGAGCCAGTCCCTTTCATAAACGAAGTTACAAGCATTTAGCAAAATAGAGGAGTCACCGAGTTGGACAAATATTTTTCCTAATAGTTTGGCTTTTTTCCCCATTCCTTTAAATATCAAGTAATAATGTTTTTTAATGTTTTTGTAAACATGGGATGTTTTAATGCTTGAGAAGCCATATGTCATAAATAAGCTTTATTATCTGCCAAAAAGGATGAAAATATAACTTTACATTTCTGTTTTAAAGTAATTTTAGTGCCTATTAGCTATAAAGTAACAGTTATATATAATTTAGAGTATGTAGTCACTCCAAACAACTTGACATTTTCACACAAACACGGAGGCGTAATAATAGCCCTGGGATTTCATTGGACGTATGCAGCACTACAGGATATTAAAATAACTTATGGTGCACTGTAATTCTTGTTTTGTATTTGTCCAAGTAGTTGTGAAGCAGGCAATAAAGTAGTAAAATAAAAGGCTGGGCTGTAACTCCTGCGCCCTTGTTTCTTAAAGTTGCAGGCGCCCTTTCCTGTGAAGTAGGGCTAAGTTGCCAGGGTTTCTGTGCTGGCCTTCACTTTTTCTTCCTCCGTCATATATGCTGTCATGGCGACAGGTCCTTTGTCTTAGACAATTCCTGAGGACACTCCGATGACTTCTTTAAGGAGAAAGTGCTGCTCTCATGTGGGTAGGGAGCCTTGGGCTCTTCCTTGGCAGAGGGAGAGTGTGTTACTTGTTGCTTTTAGGAGGTTGTGTGGACTCCTATGAGAGTTTGGCTAAAACAAACAAGCCATCGAGTGAACACAGAGCCCCGACTCGCAGGGGTGGCTTTAAGTCTATAAACAGGACTCACTACACGCTCGGCCAAGGTGAGGCTAAATGTCCGGCAGACTGAACTCGACCTGTGGAGTGTGCATGTAAATGAGGCATAGCAATATATCTCTTTCGGCTGGCTGGAAGGTCGGGCCATTCGCTCTGTCTGCTTGGAAGTGTATCTTTGAGGAAGGGAGTGTCGTCGTGTAAATACTGTAAACCAGATGTAAGGACTCTATTTAACCTACTTAAGAGAAAAAGCCGTTTACTGCATCACTCATAGGCTGACATATAATTATGCCTGCCTCATTTAAGCATACCCAACATTATCCTCTCCCTGGCAACCTGTCCCACCACATGTCCTTGGATAGAAGGAGAAGGCATTTCTTTAAACACTCTTTAATTATTCCTTTGCATTAATTTTCATTGGCTTTGCCCATTGCAAGGCTCACAGTATCATTTGGATCCAGCAACACACACACACACACACGCACATGCACACTCAAAAATGAAGATTCGTTCATACTCCATTCCTAAATATTATTCCTGAGAGAGAAGCTAAGGAAAAACATAATTTTTGTGTGGTTCAAGGTGGGTACCATTTATAATCTCCATATTGCAATTAAAACCACTCAAGGATTTGACTTCTGTTCATTTTAATTGAAGTGGTATGCGGGTAGGGATTAGGTGAGAACACAGATGTGCAGAAAATTAATATGGACCCGGAGAAATGTCTTTTCTCCATAAAAGGGCCGACCAAATGTTCACAGATGGAATTTGAGAGGACCCTCATTGAGTGATCCGGTAGGACTCACTTGGGTCATTCTGTGGCGGCTGAACACGCTTTTCATTGGAAAAGACACACCCCTTCCTTTTCCTTTCTAAATTATTGCTCTACTTGATTAGCTAATGTCATTAATTTGCATCAGTGCACCTAAATGAAAGTAAAAACAAATTAGTTCAATAAACGTGCTTTATAGATGACGGCTTAAGGAGGTGGGTCATCCTCACCTAAAGGATATTAATTAGAGATATTAACTGTGGAAGACTCTGATGTCAGCCAAGATGTCAGGGACAAAAGTAAAACAGGGAACAGAAGGGAGAGACCGTCTGAAGGAATTCCAAGATTCTTTTGTTGTGGTTTGGTGGTGCAGAAGCGTAGAATCACACATCCTTGCACACGCTGGGCAAGTGTACCACTGAGCCACATGGCCCGTCTTTCTTTCACTTTTTATATTGAGGCAGGGTCTCATAAAATTGTCCGGGCTGGCCTCAGTCTCACCCTACAGCCTAGTCAGACTGAACTTGCACTAATCCTACCTCAGTCTCCAGTTGTGAGTAGCTACAGTCACAGGCCAGCACTTGAAGGAGCTGCTGGCTATGAAGGGCTTAGCAAATGGAAGACATACATACTGGAGAGCCTGCGGTTGGGACAAGAGTGCTTTAAACAGGCTCTTAGGCAGAGTCTTGTCATATGTCTGCACACTAATTCTGACTGTCACATAACAGGTGTGCAATAAAACATCTTGAATAAACAGAAAGATGAATTTGTGTATTACATTTTTAATTTTAACACAGATTCCCCAATATCTTTAAATGAATAATGAACGGCAGGAAGAGCATCACCTAAAACTTGAATCATTTAAGATCTCGCGGCATGATATTTCAGCCTCTGGAGAGTTTCACATGAAAAGAGGAGAAAACTGAAAATTAATATAAAATCCCATAGTTTCCAATGCCAGTTAATTCTTAAAGTGAATCTGGTAAAAATTTGAAGCTATGGAAAGTTAACATCAAATAGAAAGTTAGTGAGAACCATTGTGAGTGCCTTTCTTAGAGATATCTCCCTTTGCCTGATCGCTAGAATTCAGTCTTAAGAGACAGGACATGACTGGGCTCCAGGTCAGTACTCTGACGGGCATCTCTGGATGGGACTTTGCAACTTGCCCTTTCCTCAAGATGCATCTCTCTCCCCTCCCTAACACATGCAGCTAGAAGCAAGCTTCCCGGAAGGAGATAATCCGTGTGTGACAGAAAGGTTTCAAAAGGGTGTCTCTTCAAAGGTCTTTTGAGCATTTTAAACCTAACTCTTTCTTTGTGTGTGTGCATGCTTTTGTGTATATATGGTCATGTGAAAGTGGATAAGCCTTCCTGCTTTTCTACTTTCCTTCTTTCCTTCATTCCTTCCTTCCTCTTCCTCCCCTCTTTTTTTCCCTCCCTTCCTTTTGTCCTGTTTTTCCGTTTTTTTTCTTTTTCTTTCTTCTTTCCTTTTTGAGACAAAGTCTCACACTAGCCTAGAACTTGACAGATTAAGCTAGGCTGACTGACCAGTGAGTACCGGGGAGATCTGTCTGTCTCTGACTCCCCCAGCACTGGAGTTACCAGCGTGTACTACCGTGCCCAGGATCCAACTGGGGGTGTCATGCTTGACAAGCACTTTACCAAGTGAGCTATTTCCCCAGCTCTAAAACTCAACTCTCAGCTGAATTGGAAGAACATGTTCATATGCAGAGACAATAATCATCTAAAACCAGAATTCCAGCCATGCTTTGCCTGGACAAGGTGAGAAGATTGTGACTGTGTTTTTGTGACTCAAGATTTGGGGGCAAATTCTTTGTTAGTGTCTGGGCTACTGGACTAATTAGCTTTTCTGTTAACGGTTATATTTTATCCTTGAAAAATACAAATGGTTCTGATAAATCGAGATATAACCTGGCATAATTATGAGGTCTCAAATATCTCTTTTATGAATTTCACAGTTCTCCCAAATTCTCAGGTTGAAATATCATTAGCTAAGACACAGGGGTCTGAGTTGATCGACGTGACATTGGCAGAAAGGATGAGTTCAATTCCAAAGGGATCGTGGGAGTTAGAAAAATTCAAAAATGATTTATCATCTCTACTGCATATTTTGCTAATTGGATGAATGTTTTAATTTGATTTTTCTCCCCCCTGCAATTCTATCAGATGAGATCTGACAGAGATGCTCCTGCTTGCCCGCTGTCAGTAAGGACCTGGGAGCTCTTCCTTTCATAGCTTTCTCAGACAAAACAGGGTTCTTAGATCCGAATCTAGTGATGGGGCAATACAGGGTGGCTCATGTCCCTACAGCTCTAACACCCTACACTTTGTTCTTTGTCATAGTCCTGACTGTCCATGGTCCCTGACACCTTGTTATATAAGTAGAGCTGACTGATAACACTGCATGGTGACTTCCTAACTTCTTAGAGTCTCCAGCACCTCTTTCTATCAAGACGACATTAGATAGCGAGGGAGAGTGATTAGAGAAAACTTTACTGTGGTCATGGCCCTCGTAAACATCTGTCTACATAGCTGATAAATTATGCTCAGCACAGCAAGCTGCTGTGACCTCAAGTGGGCACCTCAGACAGTTATTGGTGGGTAACCTGAGGCCAGCTAGAGTACTGGGAAATGTAACCACCTCAGTACTGAACTTAGTTTCTGCAGGGATGGGGGATGGAAGGGATAATGTGGTCTTTCCTGCTTGATTAAAGAACTGAAGATATAGCCGGGTGGTGCTAGTAGATGACTTTAATCCCAGCATTGGGTTGCAGAAGCAGGTGGATCTCTGAGTTTCAGGACAGCCTAGTCTACAGAGTGAGTTCAAGGCTAGCCTGGTCTACAGAGTGAGTTCCAGGAAAGCTAGAGCTAAACAAAGAAACCCTGTCTCAAAACAACACAAAACCCCCAAAACTGAAGAACTGAAGAGCTGGGGAGTCCTTTGTTTAATTCTCCTCTTCACTGGCTCCTGTCTAAAACCCCAGACAAAGCAGTTATCCTGAGGTTTGATCTGAAAAGACTCACTAAGGACACACACAATGTGCCCTTCTCTATCGCCTTGGCATCTTAGAGATATGTTTTTTCTCAACCACAGTGTTAATAGTTAGGAGATTCTAGGCTGTGCTCCAGAAACGAGCAGTGCCTGGATCTCAGTCATAGTGTGGCTAAGGTGCCTCTTTTCCTTGTTAAATGTCAAAGGGCTGGACAAGGTTCAACGGTTAAGAACACTTGCTGCTTTTCGAGGGGATAGTAGTTGTATTCCCAGGACATACATGGCAGGTCACAACTTCCTGTCACTCCAATCCTAGAGAATCTGATGTCCTTTTTCAGCCTGCAATGCTCTTCCATGTATATACAGAGACACACACATTGATAAAACAATAAATGAATCTTAGAAAAAAACACTCCCAGAATCTGGGCTGCTACAGCATCTCCTCTCTGAAACCTTGGCAGGCCATCAGACAGGACCCAAGTGCTCACTTGAAACTTTTGTAGGAGATGAACAGCCTGAGCATGCCATTTTTGCCACAATCTCATTGACCCGAGTAAGTCATGTGATCAGATCTACCTTATGATACAAAGAAGAGCTGTGAGATGAGAGAGAGAGAGAGAGACAGAAAGACAGAGAGACAGAGAGACACAGAGAGAGAGAGAGAGACAGAGAGAAGTGTTTGAAACAGCCCTAGCTTTCTGATGTAAAGTTTTCTTTGAATCTCTCAGTTACTGACCTCTTGACATTGTGACAGGCCTCTGCCATCTACAAAAGTCCAATCCCACTCCTCTCCTCATCCTTCCATATCAGCCCTCTGCCCTTGCAGTCTCCTTACTCAAGGAAAACAAGTAACAACCAGAAACAAATCCAAATGGAAGCTGGGGTGTGTCACACAGTATACTCTTTGCCCAAACACTTTTACTTGCAAACGTTCATTGAATGAGTCGTTTGTCTGATATGAGGCCTCTGACTTGTGCTACACAAGCAATACTGGATCCTCACCAGGACTTCTGTTGCAGATCCTGTTTCTGCCCTGTGTCCTGCAGCTTTGGTTTTGTAGCACCAGCTCCTTCATACATTCCAGCAGTTCATAGGTGGGACAGATGTTGTGGTGGGCCAATCAAAGTCCTGGATCTGGACCTGGTTGGCAGCTGAGTTGGTCAGCCTGCCAGCTCTCTGGCACCCACACCATTAGGACCAACACTCCCATGTGGCCCAGGCAAGGGAGGGGACCCACTTTTGGTATTGACAGTTGTCTACCTGAAGAAAAATGGAGAACTTCTCCATTGAGTCTGCACAACTGAGGAGTCAGAGCCTTCTGATCCTCAGCTCACAAAGGGAAGTCCTATGTGAGGTCCTGAGTTAGCTCGTACTCACACACTTCCTGAAGGGTCTGTTGCCAGGACCAGGTACTGGCACAAGCAGGACTTGCAAGCAAAGCCCAGCAGGCAAGCCAGGTTTTTGAGTCTCTTCCAGCCCTGAGATTTCCTCCCCTTCCTCCTGAACCCCCAACCACCAAGAAAGTGAAGTGGTACCTGTATCTACCCAGCATAAGCCACATATACCACAGGATCCTGGACATGAGGGCACCTCTGCTGTCCCTGTATATTCTGGGCCCTATCTGAAAAGGCTGCCTGAGGGTGACATCCCATGCTAACTGTACCAGCCTTAGAGTCAGGGAAGAAGCTGAAGAGCAGATGGAGTTCTTGGCATGGCCTGGCTCTGTAGATGAGTAGGAGTTTTTCTGAGCAGTGTCAACCTGGAGGAAAGGGCTCAGTCCCACTGAGGAATACAACCCAATCAATTCCAAAAAGAGCCCTCAAGGTCAAGGGCTGCAATAGGAAGAAATAACCTCTTCAGGCGCCAGAAACATGTCGGAGTGTATTGTCTGCCTGTCTGTCTGTAGACCGTGAGTATACCTAGTGTCTACAGAGTTCTGAAAAACGCATCACTGGATCCCCTAGAACTGGAGTTAAGGATGACTGTGAGCCACCTCAGGGGTGCTACGAGCTGAAGCTGTGTCCTCAGTAAGATCAGCAAATACTCGTAACCTGTGAGCCATCTCTCCAGCCCTGCTCCCGCCCCCATGGAAGACTGACAGACACACGCTTCTTAGACTGTGCAAGCCTCCAAGACCTTTCTAGCATGGCTCTGTTTTGAAGAAGGCAGACGTGGAGCTTGGTTAGAGGGTATCTTCCTAACTTCCTTCCACAGGCCCCTCCTGCTTTGGGCAGCTTGGTGTGAGGCTCACAGAACCTCAAGAATATCGTCTTCTTGTTCCCTTTGACCTCACTGCCATGGTGCAGTCAGGATGGTGTGCTTCTGTCAGAGCTGAAGAGCTGAGAACTCCCAGAATGCTGCAGAAGTGCGTAGCCACACCAGTGGGAGAAAGCCCTGTTCTCCAAGTTCCTGCTGGGCAGGCTCTTCCTCCCTATCCCTGCTGGCCTGACAGGAAATTACATTATGCAAACTCTCATGTCTTTTCCTCTTGTCTTCTTTCTCCCCACCCCATCTCAGAATGTTGAGGTCAAGACACCTTGGGAAGAAGAAACAGCCTATATAAATATCCAGAGATAGAAGAGACCACTAAGCTCCAGGCACGAAAGGGTGGATACTGTCTGTATGGGTGGCACAAAACTGAAGGTAACATCAGTGCATGGAGTAGATAAATCACCCAGGAGCCAGCTGGTGGCCTGGGCTCTCAGTTCTTCTATCAACAAAGCTGGATGTCACAGGGAGGGTTGTAGAATTCCACATTGCTTCAGTGTTTCATTTCTTCCCCTTTAATTCCAATATTGGGGACCAGGCCAGAGCGAGCATGCCCCATGACAGCAACTGTGGGGCCTTTGCTGGTCAGACAACCCAAGGACACACTGTGAATTTGTCAGCAGTGGGATTCAGCAACTTTGAGACAGGCCGAGTATGTGTCTAACAAGCACATGTACCACACACGACACCCTCCCCTGGAAGTTTCTGGTTTAAGGACAGTTCCCAATATTCTGTCAGGTAGAAGAAACCTAGAAATTTGGTAACAAAAATTACCACGGATGCAAAGTGTTTTTCTGCACTTAAAAATAAACTGCAGTCCCCACTACTTAAGAGGTTTGAGGCAGGAAGATTACAAAGTCAAGGTCTGTTTGACTGCGGGGTAAGTACAAGGCCTGTGAGAAGCTTAAAGAGACCTTTGTGTCAAGGCAGAATATAAATAGAAGATGGGATACAAGTGGGGGTGGTGGAAGTATGGCTCCGTGGCAGAGCACTTGCCTTGAATGTGCAAGGTCCTGAGTTCAATGGCCAGCACCACCAAAGGGAAGTAAACAGCTATGCCACAAAACACCTGACAGTCAAAAAGAGGGCAATGGCCCCACCTGTGTCAGTCACTGGCCAGCAAGGCCATCTCCTCCTATTCTCTTAGTGCAGGGGCATGGCCATGTTCTTCAATGCTGAGTCATCTCTCCTCAGTATGTGGGTGTGTGGGTGTGTGGGTGTGTGGGTGTGTGGGTGTGTGGGTGTGTGGGTGTGTGGGTGTGTGGGTTTGTGAGTTGTGGGCGTGTGCTGTTTTCTCTCCTGGTCTTCACACCTGGCTATAGATTCTGTTTCCCATCCTGAATCCTTACCACAATTCTAAAATGCAGAAACTTTGCTGCAGGAAAGCATTTATTAAGTTTTGTCATCGTAAGTACTGTGATAAGGGACAAGGGGTAAGGGACAAGTCACCAAATTGTTCCCAATTGCTGCTGTCTGTTCCTGGGAGAGTCCTCAGAAACAGAGTTCTTATTTCAAAGGCTATAACTTAAAATATGCCCGAAAACCACATTTCACAAAAATAACGGATTGACCTTCCTGCAGGTACTACCAAAAGGTTAGATCTTTCATTATAGGATCCATGCTTTGTGGTTATTTAGATTGGTATTTTTCAAAAGATTATTATTTTTAAATTTGTGTGTGTGTGTGTGTGTGTGTGTGTGTGTGTGTGTGTGTGTGTGTGTACTTTAGTGTGGGTGCCCATGGAGGCCAGAGGGAGGTGTCAGGTCCCCTAGAGCTGGAGTTTCAGACAGTTGAGAGCTGCCCAGTGTGGTGTTTACCTTTGAGCCCCTCTGTAGCCCGCTAGGTTTGGGATTTTTGATGGCTGAGAAACAGAGATTGCATTAGGACACATGACCACGTGGATCTCCTCATAGTGACTGTTTTCAATCCTTGGTCTATTCATTAATCAAGACGTTTATTTTCTCATTATTTTTAAGACCTTTCTAGCAGATTAATGATATACTCTTGTCATGCATCTTGTAGATTTGCCTCATGTTCTTTGCATCTTGCCTATAAGATTCATGTGTGAAAACATCTTATAGAATTCTTTGGACTTACGTTCTTTGTTATAACACACGTTTTGTCCCTCAAGTTCAGACATTTATATTTTCCTTCTTTTATAACTTGCATTTTACTTTAAAACATTTGCCAGAAATTTTACAGTCTGCTGAGAAGGAAGATGCTCCATTGTGGATATGAAAGGTCTCCAAAGGGAGCTGTATTTAAGGGGTGGTCCATAGCTCATGGAACTGTGGGAGGTGGCAGGCCATTTTGCCGGGGGAGTCATCTGGCGAAAGGAAGTGACATCACTCAGAGCCCTTCCTGAGCGGATAGTGCTAACCCAGCACTTTCCACAGGCAGTAAGACTGAAGCCTGCCCCACCCGGTTCTCACTACATTATCTTGCCCCATATGAATTTATAAAATAGTTTTGGGGAGATTTGACATGTCATAGTTTTGCTAATGATTTTCTGTAATAATGATTGTGATTCTGTTTCTGTAAATATTTTTCTTGGGCCCTCACTAGGTTTTACAGTTGATTATAAATACTTTTGTTAAAATTACTCTTGGGAATACTGTAATTTCTGTTACTCTTGCGAATATAGGGGAAAGATACTGATGTCTACATTATTTTTACCTAGTATCTCTGACCCCTATTGTTAACTGCAATAATTGTATGTCTATTGCCACCTCTCCTGAGGCAGGCAGACCCCATGCAGAATATGCTCTCATCTCATATTTTCTCATGTAGCTTCTTTCTTGTCTGGAATTGTTGGAGTGGTGATAGAAAGAGACCATTGTTTCTGATTTTGTTAGAAATGGCTTGGGAATTTTCATCATTCACGAATGAGTTCTATGTGTTTATCATGCCTAGGAAGTGTGCCTTTGTTTCTGCTTTTTCTACATGCTTCTTGAAGCTGTTTTTGAAATAAATATATTTCTTTCCCCTTTAGATCTCTTAACTTGATTGACCACATTACCTTAATTTCTAAGATTGAGCCAGCCTTGCTTTCTTGCAATAATTACTGTTGGCCATTTCTAAAATGTATCCAGTTTTTGTTTTAATTTAGAATTCCAAACCTGTCATCATAGTTTTCTATACAAATTAGTCTTAGTGTTTCCCAAACGTACATATTTTTGGTTTGCTCCCTTTCTCCTTCCAAAAGACCTACATTTGGATTTTCTTTGATAGATGCTTTTATGTTTTTAATTTTCATCATTAAGTTGATACAAATAAAATAATGAAAAAATCACCCAAAGAAAGGTTAGTTTTAACAGGTCTACATGGCCTTTCATTCTCTGTAGGAAACCAAATCATTAATGCCATCGAATGGTACGATTTAGGTACGTTGCAACCTGTTTGTCCGTACATCTGTGACATTCAGAACATAGAATCATTTTGTCTTATAAAAATAGAATTCTGTTGCTGGTGGACACATTTAAGCCAATAATACACTGTGGCTATCCGTCTGGGCAAGTAAATAACACAAAAGACGCACCCAGGAAGACATCATTTTTGTCTGTCCACAGGAAAACTGGATACGCACATTCCATTCTGAGAGACCATTTCTAGTTCTCTCTCTTAGTGTCCACACATTTCCAGATACAGTAAGGACGCATACTGAAAGGTTTAATGTGCAGGGTGACTTTGGGGTGCTCGTAGTTAAGAGGAAACATGACCTGACTCAGGTTTCCCAGACCTTGCTCCACTCTGCTGGGAGCACCAGGCTACAGAGAAGCTTGTGCCCTGTGCAAGGGCAGGTAGTTCTTCTAGAACATTTGCTGTGTCTTACAATGTTTCTCATCTTCATGTTCTTGCTTTCATTTATTTTGTTTCTTCGTTTTTCTTTATCCTTTCTGTTTAGAAGGCAATTTTATATGCCTATGTGTGAATAGTCACACTGGTCATTGTCACCTTCTGCAGCCTTGGCTGGAATCCTGATGCATTTCCTAACCTTTTCATACCTCCTCCCATCTCTCTCTGTCTCTGTGTGTCTCTTGGTCTGTCTTCCCCCTGTCCCCTCCATCTCCCCCCTTCAGGTTCTTTCTTGTCTCACCTCCTTTTGTTTTCCAAAGTCACATGAGTTTGGACTCCATTTCCTTGGTAAGGTTCAGTGGCCCTCTTCTGGGTTCCACTGAGGTTTATAGCAGGCAGATGGTCTTTCTGAGCTGAGGAAACATTTGTACTCATACAATGATGTCCTTTCAGGGTGCTCCATGCTGTCATTATTTCTTATGGGAAGAAAATGATGAAAAGAAAAGAAAATGAAGAAGGAAGGAAGGAAGGGAGGAAGGAAGGAAAGAGCCTCAGTTCAGACTCCATTGTTCTGAAAAGGAGCTGGGATTAGAAGGGGGTGGTGCTAAGGAACGCAGGTGCATTCCAGTTCTCAGTCACCAAGGACACTTTTGGGATGGCTCTGTCTACCAAGCTCACATCTCCTGGCCAAGCAGGCAGAGCATACACAGTGCTCCAGACAGCTGCTTTCAGCTTGCATGGCTGTCAGTCACTTATACTCCTGCCTCAGCTTTGGGTGTCAGAGCCCTCACTGCTGTGGACACTGAGCTCGCATCCAGTCCCATCACCTATGGCATTTCCCCACAAAGGACAACTGCACTACCTTGTCTTTTCATGTTCTGGCTGGTATCTAAGGGGACTCCTCACTTTGGGCAGATGAACTTCCTCATGTATCTGGATGTGAGCATATGTATATGCAGGCACATATGTACGTAGGCATACATGTATATGGTATATGAGATAAAGGGTGTACTTGTGTGTCCTTGCACTTATGTGCCTGTAGATGCCCAAAGTTGATGTCAGGTTCTTCTTCGGTCTCTTCTATTTTATTTGTTGAGGCAGGGTCTCTCAATCAACTCTAGAGCTTGCTTATATAACTAGTCTTGCTAACAGCTTGCTCTGGGGGTCCCTGCCTTTATTTGGAGGCTGGAATGACAGGTGAGCATTTGCATGGGTACTTGGAATCCACAATTTAGCCATTACACTTCTGTGGCAAGCACTTTATTCTGTGAGCTGCCTACCCCAAGACCCTTCCAGCACTCTCTTAATCCATCTGAGTGTTTAGTCATTCTGTGGAGGCTTTAGTGCTTTCAAAGTCACTTTGTTCATATTTTTGTGGACAAAAATCATTAATTTGACAAATATTTTAGAGAGTGGTGGTTTGTGGTAATATACTATTTTCAAGACAGGAGTAGACACAGAGACTGGTTACATACAGATTACAAGCCAGACACACATTTTATTAAGCCATAAGATTCAAATACTGGGACACCAGAGGCACCCAGAACATGTTGGATGAATGGTAAGTATAAAATATTTTGTACCTGCTTACCTCTGCCCTTTCCCCTTTCTCCTACTGAGAGGAAGGCAATCTATGCATCCATTGATGTGGGAGGCAGGGGGTCAACCTGGCAAATTGCATAGGTGTCCAAAGCCCAGATTCCGATCCTCAAACTGGCGAATCTGCTGATGGCAGAAACCCAGAAGTCACCGTGCTCAGGGGATCTGTTATGGAACTTGCTTGAAGAATGACAGTAACTGCAGGAGTGAACATGGGAAGCACAAATTAAACCATTCTGGGTTCTAACATCCAAAGGTTTGGAGCCTACAACACTCAGTTTTGCCTAAATAAGGGATAAATATAGCTCATTGTGTGAGTAAGCGCTAGGAATAGAGAACGAAGCAGGCTGATGGTCAGCCACCGTCCGATAAGAGAATCCATGTTTTCAAAGATACAGCCTTGTAGCTCTTACAGGCAGCATTTAGATAAAAGGAAGGATGGGAAACAAGACCTGTTCCCAGGGGAGTCCAGTGACAACGTAACAGATGACTCCAGATGACAGCGCAAGAGCGGGGATGGGAAGAAATTATATTAACAAACTGTTGTTGATGCTTATAACGCAATTTAAGCAACCAAATAACCAAGCCTGAAAGACCAAGTGTTTTTCAAGATGATTTAGAAGGACCTTTGCACAGAGGATGTCAAGAGCTGATCTTATGTTTCCCTTCATTTCGGGGATGGCTTCTTGGCATCTGTTACAGCAGCAAGTCACATGTCGTCATGGTAGCATTTTAACATGTAGTCAAAATTGATGTACACATCTCAAAACACGGCATTATTCAGGTACAATTCCTAGGTATGGCTGTTGCCAATTTAGATTATAGTTGCAATTAAAAAAAATCAATATTGTCCATCGTCCTTTGGGAAACTGGGACAAATAGGTTCTCAGGGCCAGAAATGGCCAAAGTGTTAACAGCTCTTAGAATGGAAGCAGGAGGTTTGAGCAGCCCGCACAGGGCAGGTAGCCTGGGCCCCTGGCCTTGTCCCTTACCATGGCAGTGCCAATGCCAGTGGGTAGTGCTGGTGGTGTCAAGAGCCTGACCAGCCAGGTGGGTCTGAGGTCCAGCAATGAGTGCTTAGAGAGAGAAAACTCTTCCCCCAAGTGTTACAACTCAGGAAAACAGCCACTCTCAGAGGATTCTTGGTGAAATAACTTGTGCACTTTATTCCACATGGGCAGGGACTTTATAAATAGTGAGCAGTAGGGAGGGATCCAGAGGTAGATGTTTGCCATTGGCTCAGTCTGAGGTGTTAGTGATACTCTATTTGCATGGGGAAGGACTCCAGGTGTTTTCCCTATGTGACTGATTGCCATGGTCCTCAGTGGGGTGTCATAGTTACTCATTCTGGAGCAGGTAAAGTTAGGCGGGGAGCTGGTCCTACTCTTACTGTTCGCACTCCTGAGATTCCTGGAGTTGGAGCTCATTCAACCTTACCAGTTCTTCTGCCTGGTGGCTCTGTCCACTTGCCCCACAAATGACGGTTTAAAATGTCTATTGTGCAGGGCTGGGGAGATGACTAATAGTCTAAGCATGAGGAGTTCAGACCTTCAGAACCCACCTAAAAGAAGAGAAGATGGAGAGGCCCGCTTGAAGTCCCACTACTTGGGAGGTGGAAACGGAGGAAAGGGGCAAGCTGTCTATCTAAACCAGTTAAACCAGCAGGGTCTGGGTTCAGCCAGAGATTCCACCTGTAAACAATGTAAAATGTGGTTACGGAAGACACTGGACATCAACCTCTGGCTTTTAACCACATGCATGTACATGCATGCACATACTGTGCCCGTGCATACTTACCTGTAGAAACACATAGACATATGCCCATGAACAACACACACACATAGACGCATGCAAAAAAATAAATAAATCCAACAGTCTTCTCAAAAAGAATTTTAGGAAGTTTGCAACAGCCCACCATGTTTCTCTTACTTTAAATCAGGCCACAAAGTAATGAAGAACAGTTAAAAATAAACTCGTCTTCATTTTTTTAAATTCAGGTATGAAACCAAAATACTGAATGCTGCCTTCTAGCTGATGCTTTTTGCTTTCAGAGACGGTTATAGAATTGTGTCTCATCCATAAACAGGATGGGCTTTTGCACTCTTGATGTCCCTTCAGTATCTTAGGGAAGATTCCTTCCCCTTACTTAGAAGTCGGGCTTTGGTTCTCCACCCACGTCTTTTGTCATCAGCCTTGAAAACAACATAAAAATTATTTTTAATATATTCTGAAGCTTTATTAAATTCTTCTCAGTTACCAAATTTAATTTCTTTAGAAGTCCATCCTCAAAGCTCTCCGCTATGGAAAGGCTGGTTGTTTACCTGCAAAGTTCTTATGCTTGGCAGAACCAGGAAGCTCCTTGTTGTGGGACCACCCGTGGATTGTGGGACATAATAGAGTATCATCTCAGGCTGCTACCCACTAGACCCCAGCAGCATCACCCACCCCAGGAGTAACAACAAAAATGCCAACAACTGTTGCCAACTACACACCAGAAGGGGACACTCTCCCTTGGTTGAACTCCTAGGGTAACTTTGAGGCTTATGGAATACACTGGGTCACACATGTCCTCTCTCCATCTCTGCATGTCAGTTCACAGTACAAAAGTAGCACAGAACTTCTCTGTACTGTTTGTCTAGGGTTATTGATTATTGACATTTTGACCACTTGAGTTTCTATTCTTGTCATATTTATGTAAACACACATAATGCACAAAAGTCCACATGCATGCACACATACACATCCATGTACACAAACACATTTTTGGTAGTTTCTTTTTGAGACAAATTTACCTCCTGTATGTACATACATACCTCTTGTATGTAGCCCAGGCTAGACTTAAACTTACTCTGTAACCCAGGTCACCCTGAAACTTGCAGCAGTCCTCTTGTGGGATAGAGGGAAGAATCCCCTCTTCTAGATTTATTTTTCTTGAGCAAAACTGAAATGTCTCCATCATTCCACCCTCTTCATGGTACATTTCTCCAATGTAAGAAAGTTCTGTTATGCAATGTTATAGTTCAGGCATAGCATGACCCCACAGACATCACTGTTTGGGAAGATGGATGTGGAGTCAGTGGGCTTTTAGGGGTGGTGTGGCTTAAGGTTCTCTTCCTGGACATATTACCAGTCTACTCGCTGTTTCTGGTTTGTTTGGTTATTTAATTTGTTTGTCTTTGGATAAGGAAGTGGCCAATGTTCTTGTCACCATGGAGTAGCTTTGCAACGTGGCTTCCCCTCCATGATGGCCTGCATCCCTCCTGCAACTCAAGGAGAGGTAATTCACAAATACCATTAGCATAATTATTAAAACATGGACTTTCATACCAAGTCACAATCCATTCCGGCCTCCCATGGTTTCCCTGATATCTTTAGAATTTATGTACTCTCCCAGAAGTGGGTCCAACATCGCAATGGTGGCCTGATATATTCCTAAGGAGTGTCTGGAACCTCCCTTAGTCTTCTTGACTTGAATGCATCTGAAGAGCACATATGAGTTATTTTGCAAAAGTTGTGGTTTTTTCTGATACTTTTTGAACATGTTGATTCTATCTTTGCATTTTTCACAGGAGCCCTGCAGATGGGGTGTGCCTCAGTCTCAGCCCATCACATCAGGGGACACATGAGATCACTTTGTCCCATCTCTGGTTACACTAAATGATTACCTGCTGGAGGGGTGCTTTCCAGAGTCTCTACTGCAAACAGAACTTTTCCAACTATAAAAAATAACTGTCGGGGAAATAGTGAGAGTCAATGCCCGCATCTTATTCTTCGTCAGAATCTCAGCACTCAGTACTAGGGTCTGATGGAGCCTGAACCAGGGATTAGTGGGATGGTTGTAATTGGCTTGTGTTTACTCTCCAAGGCATCTGACTGTGAGAGAAAGTTTTCCTTTCTCCCCATTTACACATTTATTCATTTCTTGGAGTACTGGCTTATGGATTCTTCTTTTAATCAATTAGTTTTAATTTAACAACATCATTTATTTTGTGGCTCAGATTGTCCTGGGTTTGGCCAATAGAAGACCCTCCAAGCTTGCTCTGGGTTGTGTTTCTGTCATTTCCCAAATACTTCTTGATTTTTCTGGCAGGAAAGGCTGTTCCAAGCTCATCTTTCTTTACTCTTTTCTGGAAGCAGCCTGTGGCCTAAAGAGCCCTGGTTCTTTCTAGTGAGAAAGAACACTTGAAAACCTCCTTCTGTTCACTGTGTGTGGTTGGTGATAATTTTGAAAGAACCAGAGCAAAATGTTAGGTAATCTACCTTATTATAAGCCACCAGAAAAGTTGACAGCATTCAATGAGCAATAGGAGGGTTTAGGAAACTGTTCTTTCTTGAAGTTGCTTGAATTGAATTGATTTCCATCTAGAAATGACAGGACCAGGCAACTGTGACTTTGGAGTGGTGCTGGAAAAGTCCTCAGCGTAGAGCCAGCCACCTTCAGCAATGCTGGGAATGGCGGTCACAGAAATGACAAAGAGCAAAGCATCTTGAACCTGGTGCTTGGCTTGGAATCCCTTGATCTTGGCACAGTGCTGACTTCTTAGGGATCTCAGACTGTGAAGGAAGGGTCCCAGAAGAAGCCTGCTCCTCACTAATTGCATTCGATTGCATGAGATATTGCAGGGTCTGCTATGAGCTCTTGGCCTCGGAACACAAGCTAGCGAGTTCCAAGATTAGCTGGCAGCTGGAGAAAGAAGGAAAAGAAAAGATAAAAAAAGAAAGGAAGGAAGGAAGAAAGAAAGGAGCGTTTCCAAATTATTTAAGGAGTCAGCACCACAGTGATTCCTGAGTACTTGGCTTCGTGACTAGGCTGAGGCCCATGTGGAGTGGAACCATCACCCAGTTAAAGTGTTGGCAGGCTCTAGGAGACATCTTCTCCTGTTGTCTGGTTTTGATTGCAGTAGTTTTGGAAGCTGGCAAATAGTTTGGGTTTGTGTTGAATACATTGGCGCAGAGCCTAAGCTATTCTTTCTTTTGAGCCATTAGAACTTGGACCAACCAGCTAGTTCATTGAGATAATGTATGAACCTCAGAAACCTCAATCAAAAAATATTAAGCATACAATGCTATCACTTGATCTGATTATTAAAGCCACTTTTACAAACAACAAGACCAGCAGATAAAAGTCTATTTTTGAAGGCTCTGGCAGCAGCAGCTGCTGATACTTTCTAGGCCACACTATGTTGCTACTTCAGGTGGGAAGGCTGGATTTACGGGAGAGTTACCATGGGCCTTTTTTACTAAGTGGAGGGGGAGATGTGATGCTACCCCACTCTTTAAACATGTCCAGAGACACTCTCCTATAACTCCCTGGGAGAAATGCCTATTTCACCAGGCACCCAGTTGAAACATTGTCTCTTCCTATAAGGAAATTCCTTGACAATTGCACTCAATGAAAGATACTGCATTAAGCCCAAAGGAACATCTTTTCTCATGCCTTGAGAATTTTAAATACCAATGAAAGTATGCAGTGACCATGATCAATTTGACCACAGATCCATGTTAGCCTAACAGTATAAACATTTGTTGTGATCAGTGAATGTTGACATCTTCATGTGCAAAACAAACAAGTAAAGAAACAGAAATAAGTATGCAGCCCCATGAATGGTGTTCTCATTGTTTTGTTGACAGGAAAACATCTCAAGGTCCTGCCAAAAAACCAGATGTACGCTTGCTTTGACTATGAACATTTGGAAAAAGAAAATAAAGTCCTGAATGTTCTGAAACTGAGATATAATTATTAAGTTGGTATATTCTCATATTGACCTCTTTTTATTGTTAATTTTCCTGTATTTAAAATACCCAATCGAAAAAAATAGCTAACAACCAGCATCTTTCCAAGGATGCCCCAGAGATCTAGAAAAACCATGGTGGAATCCACAATGCCACTACCAACACAATTGCTACATCCATACAGACATTCTTCTTTGTATGAAGTTGATATCAAGTCTCTGGTCACTTTACAGCTGACTCCAATGAATTAACATTTTCTTGATGACCAATACAGGATATGCTTGAGCCTTGAAAAGAGATAAAATGCCAACAAAACAATTGTCCTATGGTGTTGTAAGTCCATGATTTCATTTGTAATTAATTCAAAGTAACCAGACAATTTGCGGAGGTATGAAAATTCCCTTAGGACTATAGAATTTTCTGTAATTGCCTAAGAGCAACCCCAACATTTCTAAGTTGCTTAAAAGGGCTTTTGTTTTTCTTGAGTATTGGAGAACTTTGGGAGTATCCTAGAGTCTGTTTTCAAGCATACCATGGGGGTAAACAAGGTTGTGTTCCATTCACTGTTCACTAATATGCTAATCCGACAAGCATGGACGTCAGACTACTCAAAAGTCAGTGGTCATAAGTGGACTCTTCTGAGGTGTCAATTGGTTGACTAGAGGTGGAGCCAATTTAGTACACTAGTATCTTGGGAACACAATATGACACAATAGAGCAACTGGTGTCTAGGAGGGGAGGGAGAGTACCCTATGAGTTATCTACTGACTGTGGAAGAGAAGTCAGAGGGCGGGGCAGTCCGCTACTTCAGTAAATCCTACCCCCGTGGGAAACTAGACAGTCTCTTATCTTATTACAAAATGATGCACGGTTGTACTGCTAGGGTCTTGAGACTGTGTCTGCCGTGTGTTGTCCCTTTTCTTCATGTGCTCCTCATGTAGAAAGAGAATTGGGCATGGGGGAGAGCCAGAAAGCAATGATATGCACCTTAACAAACTTCCCTATGCTCTCAATGGTTTGACTCACTAAGAGGCTCTTTCTCCTTCAGCCTGTGTCTGGCTCAACTGGCTGGCACTTTGAAACAACTCAGTGGTGACTCAGGGACCTGAGCAACCTTGACCTTGTGTGTCCGTCCTACTACAGCTGTGCTGGCATCAACCATTGGTCAAAGGGAAGACATGGGTGAGGAAGAAATGCTCACATGGAGGGGGAAAGTCATGTGTTTTTAGTTGCTTCATTGTGGAGGTGACAAACTTCACCTCCACGTACATGTCAGTGGACAGGGTGAGCTGGCTGGTTCACCCACAAAGAATGGTGGAGCATGTGAGCTTCACATGAGCAGAGTGATCACCAGCAGTCTCTGCCATTATTAGAGTCATCGTTGCTGTTCGTGTTGTGGGTCAAGGACTTTGCTGTCACTCTCCTCAGGAATACAAGAGGAGTTGGTGAGCCATGCATGAAATGTGAGCACACTGTGACTGAGTTTCTCTTAATCTGAGTGTCTCTGGAAAACCTTTTACTGAAGAATTAGATTGGACACCTTTCTATTGTGATTTGGGCCAAGCTGAACCTTTCTGCTACTGGCCCTGCTCCTTAACATTGTGGTAGAAATCCTGAGCAGAGCAGAAAGAAGAACTCTTGTCAGAAATGACAGAAAGGGGATAAGGCTCGCAAAGGAATGTGTCTGGAATTGACAGCATTGGAAAATGACACCATTGGGTTTCCAGAAAATTCACAAAAGAGTTTCTTGAGCAGCACACAGCAGTGTTAATCATGAAAGAAAGTGATGGATAAATGGGATTGGTTTAAATTAAGAATTCTGTTTCTATGTGTGACAAGAACTCTGCATGCAAAACTCCTAGAGAATCTCCACACAGTAGTAAACCATGAGTGTCAAGCGACTAAACAGAAGTAGGTTTAAGATTGGATAGGTGCCATGCATAGGAGATGATTCAAATGACCATTAGCAGGTACCATGCATAAGAGATGATTCAAGTGACCCTCGCCTGTACTAGCCATCAGGGAGGCAGAAGAAACGGTAGCCGTGCAGGTGAAGGTAAGGGGCAGCAAGATCCGGCCCTTTGGACAGCTGTTGAGCAGTGTGTGCATAAACCTGAAAATATGTGCTGTAGTCAGCAGCTAATCTTGTAGGTCTCTATCCATAGTGCCTAGTATCAGGCACTCATTAGCTCCATAAGAGACCTGTACAAAGATTTCTTAGCAGTGTTATCTATAATAGAAACAAGAATGGGTATCAATAGTCAATTGGCGTATGGGACAACCTTCAAACTGAATGGGCTAAACTGCCCCAAACCAGGCAGATGAATCACAAAAACTTCATGTGGGGGGCAGAGGGTAAGATAAACCCTACACCACAGGACAGGCTGAATGGTTTTACTTGTACAACTTCAGATATCGCCATTTTCTGTTCCCTGGGCTCTTGGTTGATGAAGGTCGTTTTGTCAGGCAGGTAGAAAGCTGGCAGACATCCCACTGTTTTATGATGCGGAGGCTGACTGCCTGGGAAGATCCACTTTGAAAAAGTCACACCACAGCCTGTGCTTGTGATGTGTGTATATTTCAGTATCTAATTACTGTGTTAATGTGAATTCCGAAAACATGTGATGAAGCATGTGAAGAATTTCACGAAAAGCAAGCTGCGCGTGTAAGTTTGTTCTTCATGCTTCTAAAGATGTCAGCACTGGCTACTCTCATCTGGTTGGAGACCAAGGCATTTCACTTCTTTTCATAAGACCCCATGTCTGTCCCCACAGTGTGACTGAGGGCATGAATCTCAGCAGCTCCTGGATACCCGTGGCTTATGTTGTATGTCATTACATTTTATTTGCAGTTTGCTGTTGTTTATCCCTAAATTATGTCTGTCTGTCTGTCTGTCTGTCTGTCTCTCTCTCTGTGTGTGTGTGTGTGTATGTGCGCATGTATGTGTGCTCACTTGCATTTGTGCAGTGCAGATATCCACATTGGACGCCTTGCTCAAGCACTCTACAATTTATTTTTAATTTTTATTGTTTGAGAATTTTTAAACACGTACATTTTGATCAAATCCCTTCCCAATTGTTCCCCTCTAATTCTCCAATGTTGCCTCCCCATCACTTTTTCTCCCAATGTCATATGATCTTTTGGTAAACCCTCTGGGTCCAGTTCGTGTTGCCAGTATGTGCCTGGGTTATTTTTGAGACAGCGTTTCACTGGGAACTCGCCAATCCTGCTAGACTAGTTGGCCAGGAAGTCCCAGGATCCTTCTAGCAACTGCAGTTGGACTGTTCCTGCTGTATTAGAAACGAAGGCAACAGGGAATTCTACACATACGTACTAACGAAGTGTCTGCATCTTTAAAAGACCTGAGGTCATTGTAATACTTGTGTTGCAGTTTTGATATTATTCTCCATGGGAGCTCTTCTACAGGATCATAGGAGGAAGATATGATCTACCATAATTTGGGCATGGATCACAAATGGATCACTTTGATTCATGAATATGCTTCCCAGTTCATAAACGTTCATACAAATTCTTTAAAAATCTATACCATGGAACCCAGTGGTCTACTCTCTCACCTTTGGGCAGCCCAGTCCAGTCTCTTTTTAGAGCGTTTGCTTTGCTTTGATAAGTGAACTTCTACTCAGACTGTCCACTTCTCTACTTTCCTTCACCAGGACAAGATTCCACGTACTGCCACAGCATCTTGAGGAATTTGTGATTCCTGGGGGCTCTGCAGGGCCTCAGCTGCCACAGGCTGACCAAAGGCTTGCTGACTCTAGACATTTGTTGAACAGTAATTTGAAACCAACAAAGAACTAAGAAAACATCACAGACTAACACACTCTGGGAGACAGGAATTCTCAAGTGTTAAGCTTTGCCACTTTGCACGTGTGTCAGGACTGGGAGAATAACCTAAGCTGTTTTAGGTGTTTTCTGACCCTCAGCCCTCTACCAAAGCTCGTAGTAGAAGAACAGCTCACCTACTCTATCCCACTCTGAGCATGGAATAAGACGCCTGCTCCTTAGGTACCAGGGAACGGCTGGTTATTCTGAATACTGCTCTCTTTTCTTATCTTTCTATTGTCTTTTAAAGTAGCTGTTTGATATGTGAAAAACAAAACCCTCTACTTCACACACATACTACCAGTAATGTTTGATCATATAAAAACCCTAACCCCTAATGGAAACCATAGTGCTATCCAAACTCTCCCCTACGTGCACTCCCTGCCCCGTGAACCCTCTCCTTGCTCCAGAAGATCATCTCTCTAAATGAAAGGAAATGGAATTGTAAAGTATGGTTTGATTAGAAATGTATGCATGCTTGACAGTATATTATTTAGCTCTGCTTATTCTTAAGTCTGTAAAAATGATATCACTCCGTGCAGCCTTCCGGGACCAGATTTTTCACACCCTATTCCAATTCTAGAACGGCCTCTGGGATAAGTAGCTGCAGTCCAGCCATTTTATTTCTCCAGAATATTTCACAGTGTGAATGTGCATCCATTTATATATCCCATTTCTGGCCATGGATGTCTGAGAGCTTGTTTCCAGATTTCTTGTTATAAGCAAGGCTATGGTGGACATTCGTTCACAATCTCTGGGGTACCCATGTCAAAGTTCCATGGCCCTTGAGTAGGGAGGTGATTGCTGTGCTGTGGGACCCTCTAGCTGTTCTTCTTCCTGTTTACTTATAACCTTTCTGGCCTTCCTCTTTTCTTTTTCCTTCCTTTGGTTTCCTGCCCCCCAGAGGCCACCTGAGTCTCCATGACTCTTCTCTACATGTTCTCTGTCCAAGATTGTTCTCTGCAGTTCTGCTCTGGCATCTTGTGAGTGCTCTATCAGACACACTCTAAGCCTTCCCTCAGCCCTGCTCTGGGTTACAGGAGACCAGGGATGTGGACTAGTCCCATGCCTTTGTCATGCCTGCCATGGTGCAAGCAAAACTTTCAGAGAAAGAGTTAAGTATGAATGGTGATCACAGAATATGCTGACATGTCCTGCATGGTGGACAGCCTGGTGACAATTCTGTGATTGGAGGTGTCCTGGACAAAAGTCATGTGAATCACCCTTCTTGTGTCCACATTAGAGAATTTTTCGTTCTGCTGATGACATGAAAAATAGTCATAGCAACAACAAGATGATGGTGACGATGATGGTGGTGGTAGTGGTGGTGGTGATGATGATGATAGTAACAATAAGCTAGGGTACAGCTTTTGCTACTGGCCATTCCTATTCACATGCCTCTTAGCGTATGAACTTTTAATCCAACAGCAGCCCCATGAGGCAGACACTCTCATGTTCGCCTTGACACTGGCCTATTGAGAATTTAATAATCTGTTCAAGGTGACTCAGTTTCTCTTGAAAGAGTCAAGCCTCACCTCTCTTTCTCTACCATTTGTATTTCCTTAGGACTTTACCCCTTATGCATCACATTCATATGTGACCATCAAGATTCCCTGCATCTACAAGGACCCAAAGAACCTGAGATAGAGAGCCTGCTTACAGAATCACGAGAGTCTGTGAGCTAGAGTATTTAGCTTTTGGCTAGAGAAGTTCTGCAGAGCATGGGGTATGTCAGTCAGAGGCAAGGGCACAGCTCCATTTAACCCATGAGTCTTAGGATAGTGAGAGGTATGAGGAATGTTCCATGTAACTCTACTGGTGCTACATTCTCAAGAACCTGGACATGGGCCCAAGGTCCTCCCTTCCGCTCCAGGATCCTGATCTGGGGGAAAATTTTAAGACCTTCAGCTTTCCTGCCTTTGAATTGAGCTCCCATGTCCCAAGTACACGAAAATGAAACTACTTGATGTAGTCTGTTCTTCACATACTAGATAGACATAGGTGTTGTCCCTCTCCCTTAGCTATGTTTGCAGGACTATTTTCTTTCTAAATGGCAGTCATGAATGTCAGGAGACAAAAGGAAGAACAAGGCAGGGAAAGGGAAGAAAAGAGAAGAGAAAGAAGAGAGAAGAAAAGGAAAGGGAAGGGCAGGGAAGAGAAGGGAAGAGAAGAGAAGAGAAGAGAAGAGAAGAGAAAGGAATGGAAGAGGGGAGGAGATGCAAAGTAGCTTGTATTCATGAACTTCCATTGCTGTGACAAAATGCCTGACAGAAACGAGTTAGGGAAGTAATGATTAGGCTCAGAATTTCAGAGGGTTCAGTCACAGTTGTCTGGCTTCTGGATGCAAGCCTGTGAGTGTGGCTGGACAAGATATCAGGGAGAGTGTGGCTGACCCAAGATGCTCACCTCATGGTACAGGAAGCAGAGAGAAAAAGAGAGAAGGGTTGGACAAGATGAGCCCAGGATAAAATAAAGTCCCTAATAATACGACACCGAAGGCCTCTTTCTTCTAACTTGTACCCACTTACTGAAATTTCTACCACTTCCCAAATTAATGCTACCAGCTAGGGGACAAACCACCCCAACACAATTTCTATTGGGAGAACTCTTTATATTCAACCATAACTATTCAAGGACAATTTTAAAATGTTAGCTGCAGATATGGCTATATCTCGCTAAGTTCATGAAGGTCCTATCACTACTGAGCCTGGACGTGGAGGAAAAGTCCCAACATCTCAGCCTAGATCATCAGCATTTTCCACTCTATGTGTGTAACTGTAGCCCTTCACTATGGCTCTAATACTCTGTTGCAGGAGGCATGGAGTGTCTAGACACTTTGAAAAAGAAGGAAAGCATAAAAATAGAAAGGAAGAAGTTGCCAAGGCTATGCTCTTTGGTTGAGCACATTGGGAGGATGGCATTGTTCAGAGGCTGTGTGCTGTGTGGAGGGACACTTTCTCTTTGGTTCCTGATTCACTGGGATCTTTGATTGAGTCATAAGCATAATGCCCTCTGCCCCTTTCCAGCGCCCTGAAAATGTGTCCTTAGACATCGTTCTTGTCATGAGTCCACTGAAGCTGACATCTAGTATCTTTATGTTATAACTCTGACGATTTTTAGATGATTTTACTCCCTACCCCCTAATTTTCACTAGGTTCAGTTTCATATTCATCTTTTCTAATATTTCTGACTTATGATTATCTGACTCTCCATTTCCCGATGCCCATTAGCACAGCAGAGGGGACCTTGTTTTATTAACAGCAGGCTATCGTTGAGATGGGGCCCAGGCTGCCTGTCCAGACTGTGCCCAAATGATCTTTCCATCTCCCAGGGAGTTCACATCACATTACATTTCTGTGCCCACTAAGCTTTTAGCAACTGGATGTCTCTGGCCTCCTGATTTTTAATGCAGCCAGCCCAAGCCATCAGAATCCTTGCAAGTCATCTGTGATGTATTTCATGGAACCCATCGCTCCATGGCATTCTGAACTTTCTGCTCAGGACGAGATGGCAAAAGTCATTAAACACTAGCAGTAAGGGTATTTCCACTGTAATAAAGTGTTAATTACTTCCACATGCTAATCGGGTTGGGGGAGGGTGCTTTTGCTATTGTTACTCAGCCTAAAATAATTTCCACGTGGTAATTTTCCAGGATATCAGAAACTGAATAATTATGCACTAATTAAGAAAGTAGGGCCTGCTCTAGGAGTTAAGACTGCATTAATTTTAATGTTTTTACAGTCCTTTAATTGGGGAAAGGGCTGTAAATTGGGAGCCCATGCTCTGTTCCTCCTTAAGCAGGCCTGCCTCTGCAATTTGCCTCCTATATACAGAAACCCAAGGTCAACGCGAGTAGGCGAAATCCCTCTGCTCTTCATCGGGAATGGATTGTTGGTCGAGCTTGCATCGATCACTCTGACAAGCATTTAACTCTCCAAGAGCGCCTGCTCTCACTTCTTAAATTATTAATTGCATTAAATACATTTTCATATTGGGGATGGATTGTTGCAAACTGTTTCCTGGTAGGGAGGTGCTGCTCCCCCTCTAGGGGCACCTCACCTTCTGCTGCTGCGCAGCACCTGGAGGTAGGTTGGCAAAGCTCGCACTGGAGTATGTCTGTCAGCGGGAGTTGGCTGGAGGAAGCCCCCAAAGTGGGAGAAGTGGTTTTTCCTAATGCTGGGCTACATGCTTTGCTGTCTTGTCTGTTGTCCTGTTCTTGACTGGCCTTGTGACTTGTAGGAGGTCTTCCGGTGAAGACGAGTGTGTCTTTCTCCATGGACTCTTGTCCTGGGAATGGACACCTGAAATCACAGCAGTTGTTAGCATTTTGACTGGAAGGCAGTAGGAACACTTGGAAAGCCCAGGCTGGGGGAGGAGGGTGCTTTATCTGTGAAAATTGGCAGAATTTGGAACCTCATACTGACTCTTTCTTTCGGGAGCCTTGGGATACTGCTTCTTGTGGCCGTGAGAGCCATGGTGTGATAGGAATGGCAGTAAAGAAAAAAGCATACAGCCATTGTCGGGTGGATCAAATCTGCTGTCATCCTGTCCTGCTAATGTGAAAGTAAGCTGTGGAGATGAAGACCACCACCTGAGGTGCACACCCTGGACAGTGAAACCAGTCTCACACTGGTGTCAAAGCTGATCTCATGGAGTGAGAGGGAGAGGTTAGTGAGAGCTCAGGCCTGGATTGTAGTCTCAGGGGGTAGCTTGAAGGTATGGCTGGATTCGCCTTCTTCCTTAGGCATCCTTAGGCAATCAGACGGTGGATACAGAGCCCTGCCCCTTTCTAAGTCCCACCACCTGATCTTCTAGGTTTTGCCTCTCTAAAATCATCTTTGCTTTGGAGGTGTCCAGGCACATGCTCTGGGAGTGAGGGGGCCGTTCTCTGCTGAGCACCAGTTCACTCACTTTGTCTTTGTCTTTGTGTGTGTGTGTGTGTGTGTGTGTGTGTGTGTGTGTGTGTGTGTGTGTGTAGTGGTGGTGATGGTGGTGGTAAGTGTGGATAAATATGTTCAAGTGTATTTCTACAGATGCCAGAGGTCAGTGTTAATGTCATTCTCAACTACCCTGTCTCAATTTTTGATGTAGTCTCTTACTGGAGTGCATTGCCTGGGTAGACCCAGCCAGGGGCCCTCATGTCTTTGTCTCCTCAGGTTGGAAGTACACACGCTTGCCATAGTGGCTGAAACGGGTGGTAGAGATTCAAACACGGGTTCCTTTGCCTTTGCTGAAAGTACTCTACTCTCTGGGTCATCTCCTTGGGCCCAAACCACTGGCATTCTAAGTGAATGTTCCTTTTTAATTAAAGAGTTTTAAGGTTTATTTTTCTTTTCAATGGAGTGTGGTGGTCTGAATGCACATGACTACTAACAAAACATTGGATTGGATCCTCTGAGCTGGAGTTACAGCTGGTTGTTAGTTACCTATGGTTGGTGCTGAGAACCGAACTCTGATTCTCCACAAGAGCAGCCAGTTCTCTTAACTGCTGAGCCACCTCTCCAACACCATGAGCATCTATTTTAGTGTGGCGTATTTTGGTTGTGGCCATAGGGTCATTTAATTAACCCAAAGAATCTTAAGTCCTCCTCCTCCCGACCTTCCTCCTTACCTTCCTCCTCACCCTCTTCCCCGCATCATCTTCCTCCACATACCCCTCCTCCTCACCCCCCTTCTTTTTCTTCTCTTCCAGTTTCCCCATTTCCACTTTCATTCCTTTACTGAAAACCAAGAATGCACTTTCCTCACATAAGGTAGATTTTATTTTATTTTTTAAACCCATAATAGATTTACTAACTCAGCTGTCGAATGAGATCTATTCCTGGGAATGGAACCTAGGCGCTCCAAATGCTAATCAGAACTCCACTGTTAAGCTACACATCTGGCCATCTCACATAATAACTGAACAATGCACTTCTATGGTCTAGAAAAACATGCTGAAGGCAACCCCAGTTCAGTGGACAGCCAGAAATAGCAAAGGCTGAGGCAGAAATCAATGATTGCCGCTAAAACAACACATAGAAGCAATTAAAGTCATCTCATTGCAAAGATCAACAATATTGATGAAGCCTTAGCCTCCCTAACCAAGGAAACAGAGAGGACAGAATGGTACTCCTCAGGAACCATAGTTAGCCCAAATCTGTGCATCTGAGGTGCATTTGTAAAACATTTCCATATCACGTGAGACCCACCTGGAGACAGGGTATGAAACTAAGCTGAAAGGGGAGTCATTTCCTCTGGCTTTGTGTGGATACAGTGTGAGTGCCAGGACTCACACCAGACCCTTTAACTCATCTTGTCACGCAACAGATGCTACTTGCTGCATGGACACCTTGAAAATGGTGTCCTGTCCAATGTCGGTTCCTGGCCAGCCACCATGCCTGATGTTGGTGTTTATACTCTGCCTTGTAGAGAATACATTTTTGGAATACATAGGTCATTTGGCATGACTGTATTGTCTTAAGTGTCTGGCAAAAGGCCCTGTGGAGAGTGTGTGATAAATGGTCGGTTAGTTGAGTAGCTGAATGGATAAATGAATATAGTCATAAAAATATAAATGAGGAAAAAGAAAGGTGCACACCTTTTAGTATGCTTAGTCAAGAAACCCATTCATTACCCAAGGCTCTTTTGGTTTTAGGGTCAATGGAAAGAAAATTAAAAGTCAATGTATTAAAGAGAAAATGAGGTTTGGGGTTTGGCAGTCTGTGATCTCATTCGACAGCTGCGTTGATAAATCTATTATTGGTTTAAAAGCAGAGAGAGGGCAGAGGAGACAGTTCAAACAGTGCTTGCTGGGCAAGCACGAGGACCAGAGTTCAATCCCGGCTGCCTGTCATAGTAGACACTAAAATCCCAGAGCTAGGGAGGCAGACACAGGAGATTGATCACTGAGCCTCACTGGCCAGCCATGCTAGTTACTTGGTGATCACCAGGTGAGAGACTGTGTCTCAATAGAGCAAGGCTGGAGAAATGTCTCAGCAGGTAAGACCACTGGCACTCTTCCAGAGGACCCCGGTTTAATTCCCAGCAACCACAAAGTGGTTCAGAACCTTTCACAACTCCAGTTCCATGGGGGCTGCTTCCGTCTCCTGGCATCTGTGGACACTATAGTGTATAGACAAAACACTCACGTATGTAAAATAAAAACAAAGGAAAAAACAAAACCAAGATGGACAGATCCTGAGAAATGACAGCTAGGGTTGACCTCTGGCCTCCAGAGAGTCATTGTCATGTGCACATACACTATACCCAATGCGCAGGCTTACACTGTCACACATACGTACACACTCAACCATACATATTCACAAGAACCAAAGTGCGGTGGTAATAAAAGAGCTTTGCAGACTCAGACAGGGAAGAGCCAAGAAATGACTAAGGAGTACATATTTCACACCCTCTCTCCAGGTGGGTCTCACGTGATATGGTAATGTTTTACAAATGCACCTCAGGTGCACAGAATTGGGCTAACTACAGTCCTTAACATGTGCTATTCTGTCATTCTTTGACTACACCCAGCCCTACTGCATGTTTGTGTGTATGTGTGTATGTATGTGTGTATGTGTGTATGTATGTATGTAGTATGTATGTATGTGTGTATATATATGTACATATCCCCGGCTCTGGGATTGTAGGCAGGCATGCAGCACCACATCTGACTCATGAGTATAGAGTCATGCTTTATACACTGAATCATCTCCCAATTCTGCATTAACAATATTTTCAACACCCACAGACTGACTCAGTCTTGAGGTGGAAGCCAGGGGAAGAAAGCAAGGACATCACAGATAGTTGTTGGCTAACATCAGTGAGGAGACAGCCACTGCAGAGAGGAGGCATGGGGACAGAAGGAGGTCAGCCAGGGTTCAGCAAGGTGCCTGGCAAACACCAGCTGTCATTTTGGTTCTTAAGGGAATCCAGACAGAGAAAGTAGAGCTTGGATGGTTTCTGAGGAGGTGGGTTGCCTACGGGCTGGACAGCTCCTAGAGCTCCTGGCCTGCAGGGTGCTGCCCAGGGTGCGTTCCCTATACCACTAAGGGCAGGGCAGCTGGAAGGGAACTTAAAATTCTTGCTCAGACCCCTGCCTGGCCCCCACCGCTTTGTGTGTTGCCTGTGTGGTATATTTCACAGACCAAGGCACTGGTTTCTCCCAGGATAGATTCTGTTCCGATCTGAAATGGGTGGCATTCAGTTCTAGCAACAGACACATCTGGATTCCGCGCATGCTCCTTGGTGAGCTTGCTCTGTTGTGTGCCATGTCTGCCTTGATGCCAGGATAGTGCCTCAGCGTCTCAGCGTGCTGCTGCTGGGTGCCACTGGAGGAAGCTGGACTGGACTTGAGAGTTCAAGCCCTGTTTTTCTCCAGAGAGCTCTGAGGATGAAGGTGGCAAAGTCACCCATCTGGGAAGCTGGGGTGTCACGGGGTCACAGGGGACATTTTCTTCTATCTGGAGAGAGGGGTGAGGAGGGAGGGAGGGAGGACAGGAGGAAGTCCTATGCAGAATGAATATGGATTGGGCAAATTGGAGATTGCTGTCTATTTATCTAGTAGGAGGTTTTGTTCTGAGGGACAGGATCAATCATTCCAGCGCAGGAATGATTACCTGTGATAAAAGCATAGGCTTCTCCTTTATCCTGCTCTCCTCTTCTCTCCTCCCCCCTTTCGCTTCTCTCTGTTCTCCCTTGTATATGTGTGCATATCACACGTTTGTGCACACACGAGAGGTCAACCTTGGGTGTTATTCCTCTGGAGTTGTCTACCTTGTTTTGGAAACAGGGTCTCTTACAGGAACCTGGGACACATAGATTAGATTTAGCTGACTGGACCAGAAGCCCCAGGGATCATCTTGTCTCTACTTCCCCAGCGATGGGTTTGGAGGTAGGCATGCAACACCACATCTGGCTCATGAGTAAGGTTGTTAAATTAGATCTTCATGCTTGCACAACTGACACTTTACAAAGCCAACCATCTCCTAAACCCTCAAATTCATTCAAACCAGGCATCCGGCCCATGAAAGATCAAGGTTACCTTTAGGTCTAGCACTCTAAGTGTCTTTATAGTCATAGCTTGCTACCTCCCAATTTCACATCCTCCCTTAGCCCTGAACAATTTCAAGAGTGGATATCGGTATAGACATAAGGCAGAGTGTGAACCCATGCTTTGCTTAAGAAACAGATGGATCTCGGGATCCCTGGAAGTTATGGGCTGCGCCTTCCTTGAGAGAACGTGTTGGCTGCTGTGGATCTGGGGGAGGTTGCGGACATCGTCTCTGGTCCAGAAATGGTCAGTGACTTTGATTCACTGAGCAAATCAGTCACCCTGGCCTAGAGCCAGGCCAGGTCCTCGGGCTGCAGTGAACCTGAAGATGGCAGCAGGGCACAGCACGGAGGCAGCCTTGGAGCCGTGCCCACCCTGGTTAGTGAGAACCAGCTGGGAGCACCTGAGGCCCCCTTGGCAGGCTTGCGGATGCCTTTTTAAGAAAAGGCATGCTGCCAAACACAATGAAATATGCAATTGTCCATCTGTTGCTCAAATTAAATTTTTTTCCCTTCTAATGCCAAGAACTTCCCTAACTACTGTCCAGTGGTCTATCCTTACCATTCAGATGAGAGGGGGGATTAAGTAGGTTAGTATGTGTGGGAGCAGCAGTATTTGGGGGCAAAAACTTCCCTTGTTATGAAGGAGAAGGATCACTTATCATGTAGGACTCTAGATGAGTGCCAAGAAAAAGATCATCTTTAAACAAACAAACAAAACCCCAAAAAACCACTCGACCCTAGTAATCACTGTGTCTTGCTGAAAATGGACCAAAATCCGATGAGGTCATTTTCCTGCTTCGTCGCAGGTGAGTTTGCTCTGTCTCTGCAGGTCCTCCCTCCAAGGACTTGCCCTAGTCTGATTCCCTATGACTCACAAGAGTATACACGGAACACACTCATGCGTAACATTTTTGTTTGTATGTAAGGATTTTCTTTTGCTCATTTCTAAAATAAGATTAATTCCTCATGTCAAACCACTTAACACTTTGAGCTCCTAATCTTACTTTGTCTATTTCTATCACCTTTTCTGTAGTGGGACTCTCTCTCTCTCTCTCTCTCTCTCTCTCTCTCTCTCTCTCTCTCTCTCTTTCTCTCTTTCCTGTTTCTCTGTCTTTCTCTGTGTGTCTCTCTCTGTCTCCCTCTCTGTCTTGCTCTGTCTCTCTCTCTTTCTCTCTGTCTCTCTGTCTGTCTCTGTCTCTGTCTCTGTCTCTCTGTCTCTCTGTCTCTCTCTCTCTCTCTCTCTCTCTCTCTCTCTCTCTGTGTGTGTGTGCGTGTGCATGCACACTCATGCCGGTCACACGTATATTTGCCTGGGAAAGGCAGGGAATCCACCCACTTTGAGTTTGAGGCAGGGTCCCTCAATGGCCTGCAACCAAATAGAAGAAGCTGTCTGGCCTCCAAACCCTAGGAATCCATCTGTTGCTGCCTCCCCATTACTGGGATTATAAATGCATACCACAATATTTGGGGATCCAACCCAGGTACTCAAGCTTGCAAGGCAAGCACATTACTGACTGAGCCACCTCCCCAGACCTTTCGTACCCTCATGTCAGCTATTTCCCCAACTTGTGCAAATTGCGCATTCGCAAATGGAGAATAATTTTGAACATGACAGATGGAAGTCAGACACATCAAGCAAAGGGTCAAGTCTCTGATCATTAACGATTTCTTGAAAGCTCCAGCAAACAAGAATAAAGGGGCGGATCCTGCTTTATACCAGCAGTCCCTGATTCTCCATACAGCCTAGTGTGGCATCCACTGCTCAGAGGGAGTGCCTACAAAGAGACTTCAAGGATAGATCAAATCAAGCTGAGGCTGTGGCAAGGAATTCATCTCCCACCCCCAACATGGGTCCCCACTGAATCTGTGGCAGGAGGAGCTGGGGTGTGTAAAATAGGCTCATGGAATGAGCTCGCTCAGGATGAACACCTAGGCAGGGGTATTGGACCCTGGAAGAAAGCTTGGCCAACACGAGTTCTGAGAGCACACAGGGACATGAAATAAAAAGCTAACACCAATTATCCTTCTGTTCTGCACCTGACCCAGGAAATCTCAGTTTATAAAAACCACTATACCTTTCTCCTAGTTTCTCATTGCTATTATCCACTCCTCTTCGATACGACTGTCAATTCCCATCTCTCCCCTACTAAAACTTTTTCCTCCTTTTGGGTGGAGCTTCTTCAGCAGTGGCTGCCATTTAATGTCACCTATCAAAAAGACTTTTCTCTCCAACCTATGCATGCGTTGGTCTGGGTGGAGGCTGTCTGTTCTGTTTCATTGGTTGGTGTAGCTGTTTTCGTGTCTATTTTGATTGCTCAAGATTGACAGTTTATATTGAAGTCAGGTAGTGTGATTTGATACAGTGCTGGAATTACAAATAATGATCTTGGCTTGTTCTTTTTGTAAAGCTCTTGTTTTCTGTGGGTATTTGGTTTGATGTAGTGCATGGGAGTGTTAGCGGGTGTGTGTGTGTGTGTGTGTGTGTGTGTGTGTGTGTGTGTGTGTGTGTCCAAATTTTATGATTGCTTGTGCTAGTTAGAGAATGTCCTCGGTATTGTGATGGAGATTGCCTCAAATCTGTAAAATTCTTTGGGTAGTATGGGCATATTAACAATATCCTGTAAATCTATGTGCATGGAATATCTACATGTTTTCACTCTCACTTTCTTTGATCAATGTTTTCTGTACTTTTCATTGTATAAATCTTTCACCTCTGGCTACATTTATTTTGAGGTCTTTTGCTTTTCTGTAGCTATTGTAAATAGAATTACTTTCTTAATTTCCAGTTGAGGTCATTAGCCTTTGGAATGTAGAAATTCTTTTTTTTTTTTTTTTGCATGTTGAGTTTGTATTCTACAATGTTTCCATATTCATTTATCACTTGTAATAGGTATTTGGTGAAGTTACTAGATTTATTCTTGATGTATCAGATCATGTTATGCAGTCTATGACACGGTGGTGACCTGACTTCCCAGCTTCTGGTTTAGGTAGACGTTTTTTCTTTCTCTCACAGACCAATCTATCATTTTCTAGCACGATGTTGAGTTAGTGGGGTGGTGGTGGTTATGGCCATCTTTTTTCCCCTACAGCTTTAGAGAGAAAACAAAGCTTTTTCCTGAACAAGACAACATTAGCCTTGGTCTATTTTACAGCCTTTATTTTACCGAGCTATGTTCTTTTGATACCTAATTTCTTCAGCATTTTTGTTGTACACATTATACAAATTAGTGGGCACCATTTTGACATTTTTACATTAACACATAATGTGCTCTGATCCTATTTTCTCCCATCCCATCCACACACACACACACACACACACACACACACACACACACACACACACACACACACACACAATTATTCTTTAAATGCCTTTGCTAAATGGTCACTTACCAGAAATCTCACATGACTGGTTAAGTTGGGGTTATCCCCTCTGCTACTGTGTCCCCTTCCTCTTTCCCTCTTTTCTATTCTCTCCCTCCCTCCCTTCCTCTCCTCTCCACTCCTCTCTCTCTCTCTCTCTCCCTCTCCCCCCACCCACTTGCATAGCTCTCTGTGTCCTGCTTCGTGCTCAGTCATTTGCTACTGACAATTTTATTGACAGATCAAAAACCAATTGAGGGCAAGGACCTTCAGCATCAGTAAACACAGATTCCCAATTAATTCAAAGCATCAGAACCACCCTTTACACGTTCTTATTGTCTTTATTTATTTGTCCTCTAGCTTCTACTCATGAGAGAAAGCAGGCTTATCTCCCCGAGTCTGGTTTATTTCACCTGAGGTGAGCATATTCAGGTGCCTCTGTTTTCCTGGAAATAACACGATTTTACTCTTCTTTGCCGCTAAATGACACGCATATGGACTTCATCTTCCTCATTCATTCACCCACTGATACACACCTAGGGTGACTCCATATTTCAGCTCCTGTGAATAGTGCTGACATACATGTGGATGTGCAGGCATCTCTAAGATATGCTAATCTCAGCCCCTTGTGTACAGTGTTAGGAAAGATGTTGAGTATTATCAAACCTCTTTTCTACATCTTATGAGATGGTCATAAAGCTCATCACAGTTTTTATGCTGATGCGATGCACCATGTTTATTGATGGTCATATGCTGGACCATCCTTGCATTCCTGGGTGACTTCTACCTGATCATGTTGAATAATCTTGTTGATATGCTATTGTGTTTGTTTACTAGCATTTTATTAAGAATTTTCATCTCTGACCACTAAGGATATTAGCTTATTGTTTATAGTTCTCTCTCTTACTTACTCTCATGTATATGTGTGTGTGTGTCTAAAATGTATCTACGTGTATACATGATATACATATATGCATGTACTTATATCTGTATACATACATGAATTATTTGAAAATTTTGTACCTGTATACAATATGTCATAATCATATTTATTCTCATTTCTCACCTCAAAATTATCCCTATAGTTCCCTCAACCACACTTTATGCTATTTAAAAAATACACATACACACCATCTTGGTTTAGTTTTTTTTTTTTTTTTTTTTTTCTGTGAAGAGAAACCATGACCACAGCATCCCATATAAAGAAAAAACCTTTAATTGAGAGCAGCTTGCAGTTTTAGAGGTTCAGTCCATCGCTTTCGTGGTGGGAAACAAGGCAGAGCGCAGGCAGACTTGGTGCAGAAGAAGGAGCTGAGAGCTTAGTTCTGTATCTTGATTGACAGGTAGCACTTCCCCGCGGGTTCGTGTTGATGTTTCACTTAGTGCTGAGCACTCATCCACAGTTCTCAGGACTTTGGCCAGTTATGGCTGCTATTTCTTTGTTGGTTAGGTCCTTTCTAATTTTGTATTTTTGCAATGACCTCATAGAATATGTTTGAATAAAATCCTGCCCTGCAGCTCTTGAAATAAGTGAAAAAGTTCTTAGCGTTTCTTGGAGTGCTCTTTTGCAGAGCTCGGTAGTGAAGCTAGGTGGCTCCAAGACTTCATTTGAGGTGACACTTCATTGTTTGCTATTGGTCTGTTCAGGTTTTCTGTTTCTTCAAAATTGAGTCTTGGTAGGACATGTGCTCACAATTTGCCCATTTCTTCAAGGCTATAAAGTTTGCTAGCGTTCGTAACAATCCACACCCATCTTCTGTTTTTCTGTGGTTTCAGTTAAAATGCCTTCCTTTTCACCTCTGATTTTATGCACTTGACTGTCCTTTTCCATTTTCTTAGCCTAACAGAGGATTTGTCAATTTTGCTGATCTTTTCAAAGAGCAAGCTTTTCATTTTGCTCATCTTTGGCTGATTTTTTTAATCTTTATTTCATTTATTCCTGAGAAAGCTTTCAGTTCCCCCCTTCAGTATAATGGTAGCCTTTTGCCTTATTTTATAGCTTTTATTATAATTTATTTTACTTACTTTCTTCTAACAATTTTGGGCTTGTCCCCACTCCCAACCTTTTCTTGCTTTCCTTCTGATAGCTTAAAAGGCTTTCTGTTTGACTTTTTTGAATACAGGTGTTGATTTGATAAACTTTATCTAATTGCTGCTTTTACTGTGTCCCACAGGGTCATGACTGATTGTATTAGCACTAAGAAACTGTTAGATCTCACTCTTGATCTCTTCCTTGAAACATAGTTGTTCAAGAGTCACTTGTAAATTTGCCTTGTTTGGCTTTTTGCAGATATCCGGTTCATTTGATTGTGGTTTTAAAAGACTTTTGGTACCATTTTGAGTTTTCAGAATCCATTGAGACTTGTTTTAAGGTCTACCCACAATGTATCCTGGAGGGTATTCCGTGGACTAATGAGAAGAATGTGTATTCTGCAGTTCCTAGGTGGATTGTCCTGAAAGTACGTTCAGTCCTCGTAGCTGGTAGTGCTTCTTAAAACCTTCTTTGTTGGCTGGTTTCTGTCTTGTTAATCTGTCTATTGCTGAAAGTTGGGTGTCTGGGTCTCTGGTTATTATTGTACTGGATTTCACCTCTTTTTAAAATAAATTTTATATGTATATAAGTTTTTTCTGTGTCTTTGCATGTGTACTCCATGCAGACATGGTGCCTGAAGAAGACAGAAGAGGATGTTGGATGGTCTGGAACTGGACTTACAGATGGTTATAACCCACCAAATAGTGCTGGACTTCAACTCAGGTCCTTTGCAAGAGCAGCCAGTGCTCTTAACCATTGAGCAATCGCTCCGGCTCCTAAGATAGAGAGCTCTTGCTTTAGGTCAGTTGATATTTATGTTATGTATTTTTATGCTTTAATATTGAGTATGTCTATATGTTTAATCACGCTTTCCTCTTGCTTTGTTTATCATTTAGCAATGGCCTTCCTTGTCTCTTTGTACTGCGTTTAATCTGCAGACTATTTTATCTGATGTGAGTCTGGCTTCTCTTGCTTTCTTATGGATTCCACATGCATGGAATATCTCATTCCACCCTGTCATGTTGGGTCTATGCATGACCAAATAAATCATATTTGTTGTATATTTGTTTTATATTTCATTGGTCTCCACTCTCATTACTATTTTCTTTCTTCCCCTGTCTCAGAATTACTTTGCTGTTTTTCCCCTTCTTGAGAAGGGTGCTCGGTGCTTAATTTTTAGCCTTTCATCTTTCTTTTGATATGTAAATTTCACAGGACAACTTGTCCTCTGATTGCTGCCCATGTACTTTAGCTTATCATCAATTGAAAATAGCCATAGTTATTTACGTGCTCTTTCTCAGGGTCTGCTTTTATTTTCAAGTGCTCATGTGTTTTCAGCTCTATTTATTATTGTTTTGTAACTTAAGCATACTATGGTCAGAGAACTTACTTTGGGTGGCTTTAATCCTTGGGAATCTACTGAGAATTGCTTGATGGCTTGCCATCTGGTCTACTTTAGCAAATGCTCCATGTGCACTTGAAAAGAATGTTTATTCGGACACAATTGAGAACAAATTAGGTCAAGTTTTTGAGTCCCGTTCAAACCTTCCGTCCTTACTGGGCTTGCTCACTTTGCTCGTTAGGTAAGAGAAGTGTGAGCGCGTGCTTGTCCGGTTCTCTGTTTATTCCTGTTGATTTGTGTTTTGTTAATTTCAACCCTTTGTTTTTGGGTGCACATACATTTGTGCCTGCTGTTCTTTTCAGATGAAGAGATTCTTTTAGAGGGTGATAAAACCCTCCTTTGCTCTGGTAATAACTTGTTTCGAAACCTACATTTTCTTATATTGGCATATATAGACAAGCTTTCTTTTAATTAGAGTTGATATAGTATGATTTTTCTATCTCTTTAACCTTGGTGTGTGTGTGTGTGTGTGTGTGTGTGTGTGTGTGTGTGTGTTCTAACACCTAGGATATGTCTCTCTTTGTCTTTAAATTTTTTTTTAATTTTGTGTATATGAGTGTTTTGTTTGCATGTATGGCTGTGCACCACAGGCGTGCAGTGCTGACAGAAGGTACTGGATCCTCTGGAACTGGAGTTCAAGCTGGTACGTGAGCTGCCAATGTGCTGGGAGTTGAACCAGGGTCCCCTGGAAGAACGGCCAGGGCTCATCACCACTGGGCCATCTCTCTGGCCCCTAAAGTATACTTTTTAATGTAGCATAGAGTTGGTTCTTTTGAGCTTCACTCAGTCTATTTCCCATTCCATATGGAGACTTTGTCCAGTCACACATTGCAGAATGGTCATGTGTTATGGTGTGATCCTATTTCCTTACAGATGCTCCTTTGTACACTAGAACTTCTAGCTAAAACTTTTTGATATTTTCTTTGACCAGTTTTTCTTTTTCTTTTTCTTTTTCCTGTCTAAGTGTGCAGGGGACAGCTTATGCTGTACAGCTTCAAGCCACTCCTCTTACAATTCTCCTACGAGTCCACCCATCCTCAAGCTACCTTATGAAGTTTTCTCTTTCTAGCTGATTCTGAACAGGAATCATTTCTCACATCCTATCTTTGACTCCCCATATTGTCTCTGAGTAACTTTGCATGTTCCTATGAACCCCATGCCTGTCACTGCCCTCCTGATCGAGGCCAGCTCTAGACAGGCACTTCCAGCTGTCTCCATGGTTGCCTTCTCTGTCCACACATCCCCTAGGCACACAGAAGTCTGTGAGACACAAACTTTCCACATATCCTCCCTCCCCCTCCAATAAGCCTGATCCTCCTCAGAGGCTCTGATCTCAGTGAAGGATGTCACTCTTGACTTGCTTACCTTAGGGACTCAGAAATCACGTGGGCCCACCCTCTTCCTGGACTGTGCAGTTTCTTGGTCAAACTGCCACCCCCCCCCAATTCCTTCCATTCTTCCCCTCCTCATCAGGCTTCTCTAAGGCTATTGTTGGCTTTCTCTTCAGTCACTGTCAACCTCTCCCCAAAGGTGCCATGGAAACTCTTTTTGTCTCACAGCATCTTTCTTGCTGTGGCCTGCGCCTCTTCCAGCACTGAATTCACTCGATGTGCTTGGTGTGCGCTGTGCTGTGCTCTTGCAGCCTGCTCTTCTGCAGGGGAGGCCTCAGTGTTTGCCTGGAGAGCTCACCTCACTCCCCTCACCACCTCTAAGCTCCTCCCCCTTCCTCAACGCTCGATTCACACCTCACTTCTTCTATGACGTCTCTTTCACACTGGAAAGATTTACATGCCGTTCCCCCCTGCATTTCCAAATTATGACACAAAGACATCGCATTTTAATTTTAAAACATATATGATATACTGTCTTTCCTCCCCCCCCCACTAGTTTCTAAGTCCTGGGTTCTATTTTCTCTGTGTTATGCTCCTGTTATGCAATAATGCATGGTGGATGTTTGACACTTAAGTGACTATTGAAAGACCAAAATAATATGTTTGCATTCTTAATGTTATTCTCACTTTTCTTGCCAAACAGGCTCAGATATGTTTTGAGTGATGTGAAGCATTGAATATGGACATTTTTGAGTTGTTTAACTTTCATCATTTCAAAAAATCCTTTATTGTACATCTGCCATGTATGACGAATTTTCTGATTGAGTAACAACGTTTCTTGATGGTTGGTGTGCATGCATATGCATGTGTGTGTGTTTGTATATGTTTATACACATCTGTCCTTTGTATGTGACTGTAGGTATTCCTTTGCCTTGATGTGCTTGTGGAGGTCAGCAGCTGGTCCTCACCTTGTTGTTGGAGAGCAGGCCTCTCTTTTGTGATTTGCTGCTCCATACATCAGGCCACTGACCTCCAACTGCGTTCTCCTCTTCAGCTCCCATCGTACCATATAAGAATTACAGATTGTATGGTATGGATTACAGACACTCGCTATCATACCTGCCTTTCCATCGAGTGACAATGAGTTTTCTGTCGCTGTGATAAAACACCATGACCAATAGAAACTTCTAGAAGAAAGAGTTTGTTTTGCCTGATAGCTCCAGCATGATAATGGTCCTTCCAGGCGGGGAGGCATAACAGCCAACAGCAGGCATGTCAGTAGGGCAGAGATCTGAGAGAACACATCTTCATACTTAGGCATGAGGCAGAGAGTGAGCTTGAAGTGGGCCAAGATATTAAACTCTCAAAGCCTTTCCCCAGTGACTTTCTTCAGTAAGGCCACACCTCCTAAACGCCTTGAAGCAGCTCTGCCAACTAGAGACCAAGTGTTCACATATCGAGGCCTGTGAGGGACAAAATAATTCAAACCACTACAGGGTTCTGAGGATTTGAACTAGGTCCTCACGCTGCTATAGTAAGTACTTTACCCACTAAACCGTCTCCCCAGTCCCTTGGTGGCTTTGAAGTTATGATTTTCACCTGTGTTGTTACTGATAGTCTGCATTATGTAGACAAAGAGTAGAAACCAAAGTATCGTTGGATTCTTTGACCAAACTCCAGTCGTTAAGTAGCAGATTTTAAATGGCAGACCACAAACTTGTTCGCTTTAATCTGTACTTTCCCATTAATAGATTTTATTTTGGAGTCACTGTCCTTAAATCTCCTTACGTCAATTAATTGAGATAATAGTGACTGGCAGTCCAGCAGTTCATGTATCTTTCAGCTTGGTTTATTGTCAATAATGGAGTTTCGCTGTGACAGTAATCATGGTCACTGTCCAATGAGCGTCTGTCACTGGGAGAGACATTGATATCTGTATTTGTTACTTCACTCAAGGCCTCCAGCCTTTCAGGAGTAGTTTGTTTTTCCTATGCTGACGGTGACAATGACAACTGGAGTTCCTCCATGTTGTGTGAATTGTAGGGTGACAGAGCCATTCTAGATGTTCTTTGACCCAAAGCCAAGGACTTCCTGGAGGAATGTAACTTCTATTCTTCTATGCCATCCTTCTTGGGCACATGCTATCCCTGCCTTCCACACAGAACAGACAATGTCACTTCCCAGTGTTTAATGGGGGCTCAGACAGGCGTGTCGACTGCAGAAACAAGGGCAGTGACTATGTATTTAGTGTTGATGCTCTTCTAGCACGAAGACTCAATGCTGAAGCTTGCTGTGACCGAACATCTTCCTGTGGCCATAGGCATCAGGGTTTGTTTGGGGGTGCTCTTCAGCAGGCTCAGAATATGTCATTAATGACATGAGAGGACCCCAAGGTTTACCTTCGTGAATGGTGGAAGGATGTTATTTTCCTATAATTCAAGTAATTTCCCTCTAGCAGAGAGCACTCTGAAACAAATGGGTGCTGGCTCTTTCCCCCTAAAAGGCTTGGCTGTGGATGAATCAGGGCATTTTCTGGCCCTACCTCCTGGGGATGGCTGGAAAACATTCTGTACCTTCCCCTCCCTGCTCACTCCACCAGAGAGCACATGAGCGGTCAGTAGAGTGGCTGACTATCTTCTTTGTCTCCTCTCTCATGAGACTTCGGGTTGACTGGAGAGTTGGAGCCATGTGGTGAGGTGTTTAATTTTTTTTTTCCTGGTGGATAGAATCGCTCACCTGCGGCAGGAGGAAGTGGGATGCTGTTTGCTTAAGATGTAGAGAGATACTGCCTGCTGGGAGGGGCCGCTCACACTTGTCTGCTGGTCTACTGGGAGGCATTGTGATGCAGGTGACACTCTCCCACTTCCAGATGTCTCTAATGGCCATTGCCCTCTTTGCTAAGCCTGCTTATGAGGAAAAAGGACCTGTTCCCCTTTTGGAAAAGTATCTTCTCCAGGGTGGATTATTATTTGTTGGGTCGCACTGAGGCCACTAATCCTTTAATGTAAAGAATGATTAGGGCGAGTGGTGAGGATAAAATGAGATTAAGAAATAAGGCTTCTGACTTAGTTATTAACAGTGAAATTATGAACAGAATCAATAAGACCACGCCATATAATAATGAAGCTAAGAATATTGATGACCCTGCTAAGCCTTAGTTTTATACTAATATAAGCTGCTACCTGTTCAAGTCAGACGAAGATGCCCTCTCCGCCCAGTGTGATAAGAGTAAGCCTGTCATCTGGGCACTTGCAAAGTTGAGCCCCAGGACAGCAAGTTCAAGGCCAGTCCCCGGGTTGTACTGGAGTCTCTGTCTCAAATAAACAAACAAGAAGAGGATGTACTTATCAAGGTCATAGATAGGGTTGGGATGTAGCTCAGGATGGTACAGTGTTTGCCTTACATGCACAAAGCATTAAAGTCAGTGCTCAAGACTACACGAACCAGGGACTGTCGTACATGCCTATGATCCAAGCACTCGGGAGGCTGAGGCTGGAAGATCAGTTCATCTTTGGCTTTACATAGAGTTAAGAACTAGCTTGGAGCATAGGAGATCTTTCAATGGATAGCAAGTGACTAGATATCTTTAATGGTTTTGGAATGAAAATTTAGAATTGAAGCCTATAAATTTATGTTTCTTAGCCAATGGTGGAAAAGAGGGCACCAAGTTTGATTTCAAAGGTGTCATTATGGTATTCAGTTGTATCATGGTATTTGAAAACAGTGCAAGTTGTCGTTCAGTGTCTGCTCAGGTGGCTGCTGTTTTCTGAGGGACTGTTGGTGCTGGGAAAGACCAAGTATGTCAGAAATGCCTCAAAGGGACTCAGACCTTTAGTGCTTTAGTGGAGAGAGCATACCTAGAACCAAATGTCGTCTGGCATTGACAGCAGGGCTACCATGTCCTCAACCCCAGGCCTTTATATACTCTGGAAAAAAAAATCTCCAATAAAGTGTCATTGTGAGTATCATTGAAACCCTTCGAGTAAGGAACAGGACCCAGAGCCTAATGCCTGGTGAGAGTGATCATGGGCACCATGAAGGAAGAGCACAGTCACTTAAGGTATGTCCTTGCAGAGAGTGACAAAGGCACAGCTGGTTGGGAAGACCGAGGATGGAAGGCTGAGGGCTGGGCAAGTGAAGCTACAGGCTTGGCCTTTGTCTTCTAATTGTCTGCTTGAATTTGGGCTAAATCTCATTTTCCTCTTCGGTAAATTGGAGAGGTTTGTCCTGGATAATCACTTTTATTGGTTTAATATAATACAGTTCAATGATTTTAAGAAATTCACACTTCCATAATAATAGCCACCCTTGGCATGTTTAGTGAAAATGAATAAGGAGGCGCTTAAAAACAGGCGCTGCTAGGCTAGTTGGCAGTAATTGAGGCCATTAGAGGTAGAAATGAGTTGTATGGGGGGGAGGGGCTTCTGTTATTTTTCACTTCATAAATGAGAAGCACCCTTTTCCAGAATTTTCATCGGATGTCAGCAATCAGATTTTAGCTGTTGCCAATGTCTTGTGACAACTGGTCTTGTCTTCCAATCAGCAGGTCTGTCCCTTCCTTCTCGGGTTGGGAAGGGTACTCACCACCCGTGAGGGAGGTAATATGCCATAGTCTTTCATAATTCCCTCTTTTGACTGGACAAACTGTCCATTCCCACCCTAGGAGGAGAGGCTGGAGAGGCAGGTGAAGTGTTTGCAAGAATTTATCTCTAGACTCAATGTGACATGGGAATGGCTGGAAATTTACTAGAGAAGTTCAAGCCGTGAAGAAACTAGAGCAAGTGTGCGAATCCACCCATAGTTTGACTCTGGGAGGCAGCCATTGCATAGGGTGATTCAGGCAGGGGGCTGGCCAGGGCGTTGCAAAAGGAGGCTGTGACGTAGCCTTGGAATATAACTTTATTTGGTAGAAGGGTGTGACCAGACATAACAGATCTAAACAAGACTACTCCTAAGAGTCTTGTTAGCAGGATGGCATTCCACAGATGTTTTTCTCTTCTACAGGACATAGCTTTTTTAATCACTTGAAAGTAAGACTTGTAAGCCCAACTACTTCCAGAAAATGTTAAGTGAAATGCACCATAGGGTGTTTATTCTTAAAGAAACTCTGATGACTTTGTGTAACACTGTCTCTAAGAACGAAGGAGCTTATGCTCTCCTCAGTTATTTGAACACTAGCCTTTCAAGGCACCGGCTGTCTGTGGTCACGTGACAGGTAACTCTTCCTATCATTATATTGTCATCCAGATCATCCAGAACCTTGTCTCTGCAGTACAACACCGCCTGCTTTTAAAGGAGCTATCCTCAGCTACAGAAGAATGGAATAGAGATAAGACTTGGATGGTAAGAGTATTGTTCTGAAGACAGACATTGTTCTAGAAATTTCCAAATCCAAGCTGCTTGCCTGCTCACTGGAGGTTTAAAGGAACACATCATGGATTCACCATTCGAATCCAAGCCAGAGTACCATGTAGACACTGCATAGATATTGAATGTCTCTTATTATTTGTAGCAGGTGGGAGTGCAACTGCCCTGGAAATGACACTCAGAGCAGCTTCCCCATCCCTGCTGTAGGGATTTGTATGGCTTGTTAGGAAAGCAGCAGGGTATCGTGGCTCATGCTTGTAATAGAAACACTTAGAGGCTGAGGCAGGAGGAATACTGTTAGTTAGAGGCCAGCCTCAGCTACAGAGTGAGATCTGTTTTTTAAAAAAAAGATTGAAAAAGGAAGGCCAGAGAACAAGCAAAGGAGGTGACGGTGGGGGTGGGTGTTCCCGAGCCAAACCTTTTCCATCCTCTTGACGCAAACACATGGAGTTACTCCAAATACCAGGTGCTGTGGAGAGCAGGCAGGAAGTTAGCCGAGGCAGATGACGTAACCTTGAACACAGACATTTTTCAACTGTTTCCCTTACTAATTTCTTTTTGCCATCGCATTAATTAGAAATTTAGGTAAATGACACCGGTGCCCCAATTTTTTATATCTGCCAGGAGAACAATTAGGCATTGGAAGTAGCAAATGGCCTAACTCATGTTGTCTGTTGGAAAATTTCAAGCTACGTTATTTCTGACAAGAAAACAACAAACAACAAAAACAAATAATAGTTTCTCGTCCAATTTTTACCATCAGCACCGTCACACTAGCAGATGCAGCTTCGCCCTGGCTCCTTCCCTGCAGTCATGCTTCATTAGGGTGTGCTGACTCTGGTGGGTCCCCGCTCCTTTAGGTAAACAGTTATTTACATGAGCCGAGGCATTTTTCTTTGGTGACAATTTCTAATTGTTCAGGCAACCGAGGGTGATGTATGAAACCTCTGCAAAACAAAATAAGGGGGTGGTGGCTTCACCTGTGAAACAAATTACTTAAAATTAACTATCCTTTCAAAAGAAAGGCAAAAAATTCACGGCGGACAAATGAGACCTTTTTCCTGCACATATGGTAAGTGCTTCAAACACATCCCGGCTGGTCCCCACTCCAGAGAACAATTCCTCATGATGGAGTGGAAGAGTTCCTGGCTCATCTGGGGGTCTTTTCCAGGCCAGCATTTGCCTGTTCTCTGCTCAGAAGGGATCTTGCAAGGCTGAGCACCATGTCTTCCCCCAGCCCTTCTGGCTTCACCAACGCCTCAGCTTCCACTTGGCCAGCTTAACCCTTCCGAGGCACAGTTCACACAGGGCTCTGCGAAGGCTTCAGTCCTTTGTTACCCAACTTTGGCTCATGATCTCCAGCAACTTAAAAAGTCAGTGATGGGACTAGAGGAGATGGTTCAGCCATCAAGAGCACTGATTACTCTTCCGGAGGACCTGGGTTCAATTTCCAGCACCCACATGGTGCCTCAGGATTCTCCGAATCTCCAGTCCCAGGAGGTCCAATCCTTTCTTCAGACCTCTGCAGACAACAGGCATACAATTGGTTCACAGACATACACACGACCAAAATACACACACACACACACACACACACACACACACACACACACACACACACTTCAATTTAAAACAGAGTGATCAGCTACTAAGCCTTATCAGTGGGCCATACCAATGTTTCTTCCTTGCTGGGTAGATTCAGGTCCCCAACCTTGAGTAGGACAAGATTTAGTAAATGAATTACCTGGGACTGGAGTGATGGCTCAATGGATAAGAGTACTTGAGGAACTGACTTTGGATGCCCAGCATCTACATATAAAATTTGACCATGATCATGCACGTATCTGTAACCCCAGCAAGTCCTGTACTATTAGGGTGAAGACTGGATGACCCCTGCTTTTGCTGGTTGCTAGCTTAGTTCCATGATCAGTGAGAGACTCTGTCTCCAATGACTAGGCAGAGTGGCAGAATAAGACACTTGATTTTCTCCTCTGGTCTGTGTGTGCTCACAAACAACACCTATAGACACACATGTGAACCCCTCACACAAACCAAGAATCATCCACATATTATACTATAATAGTGATTTGCTTAGGGTACTGGGACAGAAGCATCTAAAGCTTCACATTTGAAATCAAGGTCATATCACTACTGTACGGAAGGACTGTGCCCCTTCCACCAATGGCTGTGCTTTCTGGAATTTTAGAACATGACCTTTTTGGAAATCAGGCCTTTGAAGCTATAATGAATTGAGCTGATGTTGTGATCAAGTAGGGTTAGCCTCATCTAGTGCAACTGGCACCCTTAGGAGATGGGCGGAGGTTCACTCAGCAAGAGGATTCAGTGAGCCTAGGCAGTTGATCCGTGTGGCTGTTTGAAGAGACACATAAGGACACTATCTACTGTTGTTCATAGTGTAAGGATGGACCATTGCAGAGAAGTCACTGTATGCTTGTGATGGTTAATCTTGGTTGTCAACTTGACTGGCTCTGAAATCGACCGCAAGACAAACCAATGGGCACCCCTGTGAGGGGTTTTCCTGATCTGATCATTTGAAATGGAAATATGCACCCCAAATGTGAGCTGCACCTCTTTGTCAGCCTAGATAAAGGACACAGAGGGAAGATTTTGCCTGCTTGTCTTTAATTTTTCTAGCAAGTTCATCTACTCCATTGCTGTCACTTCTGCATTACTTCAGTGATATTAGAATCCAGCTTCAGGCTTCCAACATGGACTGGAAACCAGCAACTCTGTGAACAGGTCTTTGGGAATCTGCTGAGCCTTTGGCAGCAGACTGAGGCAGCTGAGACCCACAGCCTTGTAGGCTGAGCAACTGCTTGGATTTTGGTCTGTCTGGTTGGTGTGAGAGCCCAATGAACTCACGAGTTCTCTGTAGTAGACTAAGGTAGAAACATTTGTTTTGGTCTGGGGTGAATAGATTTTTGTGGGTTGTTTCTTTCACATGGGCACAATATTTGTGAAAGACAGTCATCTTGCCACCACCCCTTACTTGTGTCATGTTCTCTGATAGAATAGATGACAGATGACAGAAGACCCTGATAACCATTTCAAATGGCCGTTCTACAGGTTTCAGTGACTTTTTTAGTGTAAGAAATATGACCCAAGAAGAGAGAAATGAGGGAGATAGACTCAGTAGTACTTGCAGTTGATATAACTCCATTCGTGACACTTTGGGGAGCATGTGTCACAATCACTAGATCAATTTCATTTAATTAAAAGAAAAGATTTAAACTAAGATAAAGGAGTTTTAGCTGAAATTAAACCAATGTGCATAAACCAGTGGGACTTTCTGTAACCCAAAATGTCCTGGCAGAAAGAGTTTATTTTCAATGATAACAGAAATGATAGCAACTGTAAAAATCAGAATAAACTTACAGAATGTCCTGGGGAAGTATTTAAAAATATAAAAGTTTGCCAAGGGACAGAAAAAAAAAGCTTCAAATGGATAAGAAGAATAATGTCCCTGCATGGGAAGATTTAGTGGCGCAGATGTCAACGTTCTCCTAATTTATCTACAAATTCAATGAATATCCAATTCCAGCTCCCAGGGGAGCGGGGGTGGAACTTAGCAAAGTGTGGCTAAAGTTCATCTGGAGAAATGAATGGCTGAGAAGAGCCAAGGAAATTTTGAGAAACAAGAATGATGATAGAGGACTTGACCCAGCAGATATTAAAATATCAGGGTGATTAAAACAATGTGCTTTTGGTCCAGCGATCAATAGAACAAAGAAGAAATTCCAGAGCACGACGCAAGTAATTTAGTGCCTAATAAAGATGGCATTCGGGGTGTGAGAAAAAGATCTATTGTTCAGTAGGTGGTTTGGGGCAAAAGTTTGGAGAGAGGAAAAGCCCAACTTCGTAATTAAGGTTGTAATTAAAACAGAGCTAGGTGCCTGGAGATGAAATGTTTTCAGGCTGAAGGTGGATCTGCATCAGGACTTACAAATACCTGGATAAAAGTTAATCTGTCTGTGGCAAGAGATTTTAAAAGTGTGGTGTTATGCTCTGTATGTATCTTTAATCCCAGCAGTCAAGAGGCAGAGGCAGGTGGGCCTCTGTGAGTTCCAAGCCAGCCAGGATTACATAGAATGACCCTGTCTCAATCAAAACAAAATGAGACAGATAAAACAAAGCAAGCAATCAAGCAAACAAACAAACAAACAAACAAACAAACAAAAAATCAGTGTGGCATCATCACAAAGACAGAAGGAGAAGGATGTGAGTTTATGAAAAATGCACTTAGGTTTTAAATTATTTGAACAACTGATTGTGACAAAATGCAACGTGCAGGTCAAATGTTTATAACTTTACTATATATAAGATTCAGATCACTACAGGAAATATGAAATGTAAGTTCCCACACTCAGAAATTTATCCCTGTATACACGTTTCTCTTTTTCTCCCCATCCATGTCCCTTTACACACACACACACACACACACACACACACACACACACACACACACACACACCAACACGGTTGGGGGAGACGATTTTCATTCTGAGGTTAAAAAACAAAAGCAAAAATGAAGGCCATCGATGTCTCCATGGGGAATGATGACATACATTGTGAGCTCTCCCTTGCTGCCTCTGTAATATTTATGATAAAAATCAAACCATACTTTTTATCAGTGATATTTGGGAAGAGGGGCTGAGACTTGTTTTAAGATTGGCAGGACAGATGTAGCATTTTCTGCTCTGTATACAAACTTTACGAAAGAAATATCTATGGACATTACAGAGGTGAGACTATGAGTGAGTTTAATTTTTCATTCTGCTCCTCCTAAAATGACAAGCTAAGGAAAATAAAAGAGAAGAAATGAAAATGGCTGACAGGTATAGACCATTGCCTTGACTCTTAGGAGAGCACAAACACAAAGGAAATACTGATTTGCTGACAAATCTACATATGTAAAATTTTACTTATGAAAACATTACCAGGATATTCTCTGGTCCTGGGGGGTTGGGTAAGAAAGAGGCACCTCTGAGATGATGTCGAAGGACATTGCCAGTCTGGTTAGCAACTTCAGTGGTGTTTTAAACCCTACTTTGGGGTCATAGTTCAGGAATAGACACAGACATTTCTGAAGACTTAGTCCCTGAGGCTTTTATTACGGCATGTTTGGTGGTGGCCGCATGGATAAACAGTGGTTCTCTGTGGTTCACATCTACCAGGAACTGTTAGGCAACCATTCTAAATCGTTGTGGGGGACAAGTTGGGACAGCTCTCTGCTATAAAATATTTAGTATAAAATTTAGACAGCAAGACAGTCTAAACGGCTGGATTCAAAGATTAATTTAAAAAGTGTGAATTCTTATAGAAAAAGACAGGAGCTGCACCCAAGTGTTAAAATGGATGTTCTAGATGGTGAGCTTGTGAGCGCCTTTTTTTTTTTTTTTTTTTTTTAATCGTCTATTTGCTTATTTTTAAATTCCTACAAACTAGACTTCTGGGTGAATTCTAGGGAATAGGTCATCTCAGCCATTTTTGTTTAACATAAAAACTTCACAAAGCATGTTTTCTGTTCTGTGTATAACATTGCTCCTTCAGTTGGGAGGTCATGATCCTGTTGAAGGAACCAAGGGCAAAAGGGCACGTCTTAACCCAGTGGAAGAAACTGAGTAGCTCCAGCTGGGATAGATGCGGGAACCAGAGACAAATTGGAGCTCAGTTTCCCTTGGACAACCTCAGAAGCGATGTTCCTGGCATCAATGGACTGGTTGTCTAAATTCCTCAAATATTCTATAATTCTTAAGTTCCCAAAGCCCAGAGGGATGGAGGGGGAATGAATGGTAGGGGTAGGCATGGATCTTACCTGCAGTTTCTCTTCCTCCATAGGCATGATTGATGGTCCTTCTTAGAAGAATCCGCCAAACCCTGCTTCAGATTCATCGCAACTAACCGATTACAAGCTGCCAACCCTGAAACCCCATGAGTCTCTACTTCTAACTCCTTTCCTGGGGTCTGCTGCTCTAAGGCTCAGAGAGAAGATAAGAAAGAACCCTGTGTGATGATCCTGATGAAAGGCAGCCTTTCTCCAGGACATTGGTAATAATTTCATTATCTCCAGATTTCTTTGAAAGGTGGCTGACATCGGGCTGGATGTGCTACAGAGAACACTTAAGAATACAGGAGCGGGCTCACACCCCTGCTCCTCCTGCTGCCTGATCCATGGTAAGAGCTCGGGCAACACCTTGACCTTGCACCTGGACAGAGGCTGCATCCCAGCCACAGTGTACGTATACCTTGTCCTCTGTGTTTACCTGCAGCCTCATGGCTCCAATTTCTGCCTCTCAGGATCTCCTTTGGTCAACTCTCCTGAATACTCAACTCACCTTGAGTGTTTGCTTGTCTTCTGTGTAGACTTTTTTTTTTAATTTAATACATCTCCATCAAAATCACCCTGTGTCAAACTCACCCTCTGCATTACCTTCATTAATAATAAACCTTTCCCAACACGCACACACACAAACCTGTGCGCACATACACACATACACATGGCGTTTCGATTGTTACATTCATGTGTCTAACACCCTTAAAACAATATTCCAGGAAAGGGAAGATTGTTGTGAGACCCAGGGAAAGATCTGTGCAGCAAAAGCTTAGCACATTTCCTCAACCAGCTTCATCCCACAAAAGGTCCTTCAGGGCCAAGCTGATGGGAGGGAGGGCTCTAGGCTTCAGGAAAGAAGGTTCATGGGGTTGATTTTGTCCCAGGAACCTGGGATCCCAATGGTCTCTAGTCACGGCCAACTGTTCTTGCAAGGTGCTTGGAGAATGTGGTCCTTGGTCTTGCATCTGGTGAGCTTCTCCAGCCTGCCTTGTGCTGAATAATTGAAGCCCATTTTAGCTTTCATTGTGTTGTTAATTTCATGCCTTATGCTAAGACTGTATGGCATGCTTAATCTTGTCAAGAAATCTCCACAAGGTATTTATTACCAGCAAACTTATTTCATAGGTAATTGCATCATACTTAAAAAGAAAAAAAAACTTGTATTTTATGCCTTTTTGTAAAATAATTAAAAACATCATTTTAGTTTTGATCTTTTGGGGATTGGAACTATATTTAATCATGCAATGTTTTTTTTATTATTATTATTATTTTTGTTCTTATGTTGGAGCAAACGGGCAGGGTTTTTATCTCCCCTGTACTTGCAATAACATATTATTTGACCATGAATCACTTTAACGGATTGAAACATAAGCATGTGAATTGAAAAATAGATACATTAGTCAAATCAATAAATAAATATGAAAATATATTTCTACGATGAAAAACCATCTTGGCTACTGTGTCCTCCAACTTGGACAGAGAGAGCTGAAATATGTGGCCGTAAAATATAGCTTGCCATGTCAACTAGCCAGTGCCTGCAGCCTAAAAGGAATTTTGAGCACTGGGTAAGTAGTATTTCATCAACAAAATCATAAAATAAAGACATTAAAATGAAGGGATGATGGAGTGTCGCAGGACGTTTGTAAAATCACCCTTCAGTCTGAGGCTGGAGTATTTTAGTATTAGATACCACAGACTTTTCATATAAATTTGCTTACAAATAGCATGCCCTAACAAGCCATATTACCAGGCTGCCCCCGTAGCAAATATATTTCTACCATTGCTGCTAAACAAACTCTACTTGCACTCTACCGTACAGCGAGGGTACAAATAAATAATTCATCTCCTGGTCTAAAACATGGGAGTCTTACGGTCTTCACGGGGAGTGTTTGTCTTTCTTAATTAATGACTTTGAAGTCCTTTTAGGCATTCAGTGGCCGGCTCCTCTGTTTTTATGGACTTCCCCCTCACATTCTGGCTTTCCTGCACGGATTCCCCTACTAGCCGTAATCAATGTTCAATCTCTAATTTCATAAGATAATAAAGTGGGCTACATGTGCTATTACCAGTCCCATTGTGCGCCTTATCAGCTATCTGTCTGATGACTGTAGGAATGTAATTAGCATGCAGGATTTTAACGAAGACAACAGAGAAATGAGGATTCTAAGTGACTTGCTTTTCTCCGAAAGTAGGTACAACACACACTATGGAAATCTGAATTTGCATTTATTTACATATAAGCTCGGGTTTATTTTTTTTCCTGTAGCACACGGCATTCGTTAATATATTGCAATTGCAAATTGCTATAATTTGTTGTTTGATTATATTTTGTATACGCGTTAATAAGATTAAGCGGCACTAATTAAAATTTGTAGATTGTGTTGGATGGGGGAACTTTGAGAGAACAGACGGCGAAGGAGGGAGCCCAGTTCTAGATGGAGGAGTGGATGAATATTTGGGAGATCTTGAGACCTGGGTGCCCCCTTAGCCATTCCTCCATGAAACAGTACAACGTGTTCAGAGAGGACCTCAGAGGAAAGGAGGGAATGTACTGGCTCATCTTCCCAGAAAACCCCTCGGCCCTCTGCCCCTTGGCCAGGGGACGGTTTCAGTGGCTCCATCATCCCACAGGACCAGCACAATGCGGGGGCAGCTTGCCTCTCCCTCCAGCTCAAAGCAGAGGCATCCTCTTGTTCTTGGCCCATTCAAAAAGGGAATCAAGGAACACCCCCAAGTGGGATTTTAAAGTTAGAAGGTGTGTTCCAGCATGCAACAACATGAGACCGAACCTCTCTGCCTCAATGTGGGCTGTTTGAGACAAGAGGAGGAAGGATGCCCTCCACAGAGAAGGTGAGGCTCAAGGGCTCTGAGACATGATCTAAGCCAGAAACCCTTGGACGCCAGCCCCAACCGTTACCTAGGGTCTGCACTCGCACTCAGGCTCAGCATCCGGCTTCAGGCAAGGTAACCTCAGCAATTACAGCTAGCTTCTCCTTCCTCTGCCCTAAAGCCATTCCCGCCGGGCAGGAGCGGAGACCCATACACAGCACAGCTGACCCACCATCCAGCCACCAGTCAGGAAAGGTGCACTTGGGGGTGTTCATCTCAGCATCCCGGGTTCCTTCGCGCCAGTTTCAATGTACACTTTTTATGAAGCGCTTTATCCTGGGCAACTGATGAGGGAGCCTTGGCTTCTTTCTTCTCTAAGTTCCCTCTGCTCCCCGGCCGACCCACAGTTGTTTCTTGTTAGAGTGAAGCCCACCCACATGCAGGTTGCAGAGATGGGTGAATAAAAGTCAGAAACAATTCGAGGTAATTGCAGTGAAGGCTTTGTAGAACATCTGCAGATGGGCTGTGTTTGTGGAAAGGACCAGAATATGATTTTGGAATCAATAGCTCAAACTTTCTGCTCAATTGGTTATTTTTTTTTTTTAAAGTGGTGATGGTGGGGGTGGGGGGGTGACAGTGATCTACAGAAACCTTTTTGAGTAAAAATTATTTTTAATCACAGATATGTCAGCCCTATTTAAATGCCAAGTGGGGAATACTGTACGCACATAAACATTTAAAATAATGCCAGTAAAAATTATAGCAACTCATTGTACAGACCACCCGGTACCAGCAACTGCTGACTGCTGATGCCGAGCTCCGAGCTATTTCTGGGTTAGCATCGGGCTTTATTTAATATAGTGACCTCCACACACTGTTGTCATTAAAGTTACTAATAAATGGGATTTAATTTTTTAAGTGCAGTAAATTGTTTATTGTACAGATGCGTGTCCCTCTTTAGAGGAGATCTTAGGGTCATTTCTTATACACGGCATCTTGTACTTGCGGAGAGCCAGACGTGCCGCTTGAGTTGTATTTCTTGTGTCTGTGTCCTCATTCCCCAAGTGTGAAAACTTTATTGCTCATTATCTACTGAGCTGTGATGAAGTGACGGATGATTTATTGGGAGCCAAAAAACTGTGTTTCAATGCTGAACATTTTTATCCTTTTGTACTGCGGTCTCGCCAGCCTGGCTCCCTGAACTGCCCAGGCAGGCAACAAATAAAAGAAACTCCACTCTGGAGGGGCCAGGCCCCCCTCATAAAGGTCTGTATTGCTGATCCACTCTGTTCCTAATTCTATTCAATTCCCTTTTGTTGCTTAAAATTTCAATTTGTTTAATTGAGCTGTTTGACAGTAAAATTCTGAATTCCATGCATTTCAGCCATTCATATTAAATTTCCCCCTGTACAGTATTTTTATTAATGTACTTTATAGGCCAGAGCCTTAATTTAGATTTGGTGACCTCACAAGCATGCAAAAAGTCCTGAATTCTTATTTTCCTTTTTTTCCCCCTTCTTCCTCAAACCTAAATTAAAATGAATCGTTGTAAACCAATGGAATGGTGTGGGTTTTTTCCCCCCCTGGATTTAATGAGTTCAGGGAAGGAACTGGGGATGGGAGGGTAAACTGCAGAGCTGGTGTGGGCATGTGAGTTTCTCCCTGTATTTTCATATCTTAATAGATGACATAGCGTTGAGCCGGACAGTTCAGAAAGCAAGTCTCTGTTTCCATTAAAGCGGCAGGTGAGGTGCTCTGTGATGAAAATGCAGCCTCCTCCTTTTACAGGGTTCCATGTTTATTGACGTTTAAATAGCCTAGCACCTCGTCCTTTAGGATTAATAAGACACCCAGAAACCCATGCAAAAAATTTGAGGTTTACTAAACTTTAATCTGCACGATTTAATAGCAAGGTCTGAGTCATTATGCGTATGCAGAATGCCATCTGACTTTACAAACACTTTTAAACGATGAGTTATGTGGCAAGAGTGGTTTGGCTGTGTATCATTATGTCCAGGTAAATGCCAGAATGATGACATAATTGGTAGTTGGGAGTAAAATACAACCCCTGTAAAATGTTACTAAGGTGAATGCGGAGGGATTGTAATTCATTATATACAGACGTGGTTCCCAGGCATTTATCATTTTATGAAGTACAGGCTCACTTGATCTCACCAGGCGTTGTTTTCCTTTTTCTCCTTTGTTACTTCCTTTGGCAGCGTAACACGTCCTGGTTTCAAAACTGCTAATTCCTTTCTCTTTAACCATTTTCCAGGGGACCCCAGTGGATTTCAGCCTCTTGTCATGCACTAGAGACCAAGAATTCTGTAAATGCTAAATCCTGAGGACTGGCCCTAATAAGAATGATAATCCACCAATTTCAGACAATGATAAATTTATGACTTTGGATTAAAGGTCAGATGGCTATTGGAGACATTAAAACAGCCCAATTTCGTAATGCTCCGGCATCTTAAAGACAGACATTTGTGCACCGTGCTGCCTGTTAGCTCCTGCTAAAGACGTACAGTAGTAGTTTGGAAGTGGAAAAGCCTATTTCCTACCTGTGCAAGGTGCTTTCCCTTAGCCCCAGGCGACTGTTTAACTTCTAACCCCCTTGTTCACACATCGAACATGCATAAAAGTGCGATCTACCACATAAGGACGTGGGTTTTGCAACATTTGTTTTATGCTGTTTGCTACAGAACCCATTACTCACGTTTGCAGACATTTTCTGCTGTCCTAAAATAAGGAGTCATTCTCTCTAAATGGCTACTTTGCTTTAAATTCATTCAATTTCAGGGTGTCCCCACCTCCAACATCATTAGAGCACCTAAGTATTACATAGTCTGGCACAAAATACTTTTGAATAGGACTCTTCGGTTTGCTCTCTTTTTAAGGGGGGTAGTGATCTACCCAGTGTCTATTCTGGGTGACAAATCATGTCGCCTCCCAGCTGTGCTGCCTTCTCTCTGGGATATGCATCCTCCCTTTCCAAACACCATGAGCCATCCATCCCCTATGATGTACCATCCCTGCTTGCTGCTTCCTGTTCAGTCCCAGCTCTATTTCACAGCAGTTGTGGCAAGCAGACATTCTACATAACATTTAATGAATGGTCTCAGAGAGTACATGATGAAATGGTTGGGAATTAGCCGTCTTCCATTCCTGAGGTCTATTACTGCAAGTTTGAGGAGTCCACTCCATGGAGACTAAAGAGTGTGGGAGAGATGACAGATGTGTAGTCTCAGGCATTTAAAAAAAAAAAAGGAGAGCCTTTCTTGAAGTGAAAAGGTGGAATGTCCAAGGAAGCCTTCAGTGATCCTTTAAAACCAGAGAAGGTCTGGTCTGCCTAATCCACCCCTATGGACCTCTCAAGTATTCTGTGTACTTATTTCCCTTTCTTGGATTTTTCCCCCAAAGACTGTCCACTCAATTCTCATGATAACAAAGGACAAACTTGATGCTTGACGTTGTCTGTGCAGAGACCACCTACAGTCTATCCAGAATCTAGGTGGTTAGAAACCTAAAGACCCTTAAAGAAAGACAATGGGTTTTCCAGGGGAGGTACTTACTCTTGAGTTGTAAGAAAATTAGCAACCAATCTTTCAGGTTACAGATGAAGCTCGTTCTTTAAAAGGAAAGAAAAATTACCTTTATCTAGTAATTTCACTGGATGAAATCCAAAGTGAGGAAGGAGGCTCTTTCCTAAGCCTGCATCCATTCATTCACTAATCAGCTTTTAAGGTTCAACTGAAGAAGCACAGGGGAATAGAGAAAGGCAGTCGAGACTGAGTAGACTATAGATGCATTTAAGAGACTTAGAAGATGCTGTAAGTCTCCTTGTATCTCCTAGAGCCTTCAAAAGGCAAATCGAGGGCTGGAGGTATAGCTTGAATGATAGAGAGATGGCCTAACATCCATGAGGTACTGAGTCCTCTCCTAGCACAGTCCTGAACTAGCTGTGGTGTGGGCTTGGCCACAGAGTGAGCTCAGATGCAGAGCCTTCTGCAACCTGAATGATTGGATGTGACTCTAGATGCCCGACACCTTTATGCAGATAGTGATGCTTAGGAGACTGCACAGAAAGTGTGATGTTTCTATCATTGTTTTCCCCTCATTTCTGTTTTATTTGTCTCCTAAATAGGCATTTAGTTTTGGTCAGTGCCTATAATATTGGCCAAGTTCTTACCATAGTGACAGAGGATGAAATGCTTGACTTCATTTGTTCAAGATAACTCAGAATCTACATGGTGAGAAGGAAGTAAGTAAATAAACCGGTCAACTGGTAAACCTCGTGTCAAAACATAATGTGATGTCTACATTCTACATTACTTGTTACTATCTAGTTGGAAAATTGTAGGAACCAAATAGTTAGCTGTCTTAGGTAACTGATGTGTAGTATATATGGCTCTAAGCTGTGAGGGCTCAGAGGAAGCTGTGGGTGGCGATTCTTGGGTGGGAAATGGAAGCAAGAAATATTCAAATGGACACAGGACAGATGTCAGATGCATTTTTTTTTTAAAGTCTGAGACGCCTACAAGGCTAAGAATTACCTTCCATAATCCAGAGGCAGTGGTTCATGACTGTAAGACCACACCCAGAATTCTGAGACAGGGGGATTACCATGGGTCCCTGGCAGGCCTGGTCTATAGAGAGTAAGGAAATACTGTCTAAAAAATGGATGGAAACAAAGCAGTCTCCCTGCAAAAGAGCTTCTTTGATCATGACTCTCATTGCAGTTACAGCCCCATCCTCCATATAAACGGCCTCCCCTCTGTTGTCTGCCTTTTGCTGTCTTTCTTTGCTTACTTTCAGAGCGCCTGAGGTGCCACCTCCAGGTGTGTCTGTAAGAAGGACTCACACACCCTATATTTGGTAATACTTTAAGCATTTCCTTTTTTTCCTATTTGAATCCTTGGTGGAGCAGATGTGAAGCTCTTGAGTCCACACTTCCTCCACGAGGGGACTTAGGGAGGTTGTCTGTAACCTCTCAGCTTGAACGCAACATGGTTCTTTTCCACCGAGTGGTTCTTAGAGAGAACAGATCTCCTTTTCCATCCCCCAAGGATTCTTTCTTTCTCCTTTTGGAGAATCAATGACTTACTTGCCTGTGTCTCAGTATTGATCCCTCAATATCATTTTTCTTGGTCCACAGTGTACTCTTTCTCTTGTACATTCAACTTGCCTTATATTTCTGGAAAGTCTCCTTAAGTTACATCTCAAAGTTTTGCTTCTTTTCTCATTCCCAGGCTCAGCTTTCTGCTCTAGGAAGTCATTTTTGTGCTCACTGGGGATGGATCCTGACAGATCCTGTAAAAGGCTTGTTTCTCTGATGATCTCGTTTTCCCACATTATATTTCTCATTTGTACTATTATTGCTATGTTGTGTGCTTTGTGGAACTGTGTCTCTAAGAGGTAATTATTCTGTTATATTTTCGAGGGCACACACAGTATGTTTGGTAGTATTCACTGCTCCATGGGAGACTCTATCTTAGGGAACACCCTTCTCACAGGCTTCCCTGCTCATCCTCTACATTTTAAAGATGAAATTTAAGTATGTTCTTCTCTGCTTGGTTTGTTCGTTTGTCTTTGGTTGTTTATCATGGGGGCTGGAAAGATGGCTCAATGAGTAAAGACACTTGCCACTTGAGTTCTATCTCTACAATCTACATGGCTGGTGAAAGGAGAAAACTGAGTGTCACAAGTTGTCCTGTGACTTCCATATGCACACTGTGGCGTGTGTGCACACACATACATAAATGCAATATATATCTTTAAATTGCTTATCTTGAATGCATTTAATGCTAGTGCAGATGGGGGCAGGGTGGCATTCTGGCAAAGAATACCCCCTCCTTGGTTATTGTAGGTCATTTTGATACTGACTTAAGCTCCCTGCAAGCAAAGAGAACAACTCTATCAGCTTCCTTATCCTTCCTCTCCAACTAATGACTGCCTACAAATCTACATAGAGGATGCATTTCTCATCTTCCCACCATCTTGATTTCCCATGATGCCAAAGAGAAGCCAGGAAGAGCTCTCTAGAAGCTGGCACACTTGATGGTTTTGCTTCTAAAGAAGGGATCTCAGAATTTGCCTCCTGTGAAGTATTGCTAGTGGCTTGTAGCCCTGTTCAACAGTCCATAACCTCTGTGTTCTTTCCTGTATCAGTGTGGTGGTATAGGTTTATAGGAAAATTATAGTAGATGATTTCCCCAGTGAGTAAGGAAACATTTTTTGTCTTAGTAGAAACATTTTTAACCTGGATATAAGTATTGGCAGGTAATTTTGAATTAGAACTCAGGGGTAAGGAATTAGGAGAGCACAGTGCTTTGGGTTTGTTGTTTGTTTGTTTGGTGTAGTTCTTTTGGTTTTGTTTTGTTTTTTGGTAAATGCTTGAACACCTTATAAGGTCCCAACATGTGAATCATTATTAGTTTAATTTAGTGTCTGTGCTGTATGGTAACATTGCTGTGAGTATATTCCATTTCATCACATGACTTCATAATTCAGGTACTCATTGGACCAACATGAGGATACATAACCTACCAGGCTCTGGTTTCGGTACTATTAAAAAAAACAGTGTGTGAAAACAGTGGTACATCTCTACCACTGAGATATATAGTCAGTGAGTATGTTAGTGTTTACAGAAACAGTTAGTGCACACATGTACGTGTGTGTGTGTGTGTGTGTGTGTGTGTGTGTGTGTGTGTGTGTCCCCAATCAATCTGTGACCTGTTTGATGATCTCCAGAACCTTGGAAATCTGCCCAAGGTTGGATTTCCAGCTTTGGCCCAACTTCTTACTTCATCTTTCCTTCCCCACTGGAACAGTCTGCCCCACGATCCTCATGCCCACTGTTCCTTACTTCCGACTCCCATTAGTTTGCATATTTTAGTCTATCCTTTCAGGAGTGCTTCTTTATCTTCCTGGATAAACATGAGTTATTTTAAAGTCCAGAGTAAGGCTCTGAAGTCCTTTAAGGTTACTGAAACCAGCATTGGCCACATCTCCAGGCTCAAGTGGGTTTTGTATTCTCCTACAGAGTCATTCCTATTCTCTGACATTTCCTCTAGTCAGTCTGGTAAGCTATGAACCCTGTGTTATACAGGAGGGTAACTAGATTTGGAAACTGGACTGGCTGGGATTCAGATATTCTAAGTGAGCTATATCACCTAAGTGTTATTAAATTTCTCTGAGCTCATTTTGTATTCATCAGAGCGGCTTTATGCTAATTTCAACAGAATAGCACCGCATCAGCCTCCCCCTGTAGACTGCAGGCTGGGTGAAGGCTGGCCACAGGGTTTTCTTCTTCATGCTTACATCCCCAGCATTGAGTGTTGTGCTTGACATACGATAACTAGTGTGTAAATATTTGATGGGAGGCTTAATTAATTCGTGAGTTTGTTGTAAGCAGTGAAATCGATAATTAGCATGAGGGGTTTGGCACATGGAAGCTCTTATTATGCGCTTGCTGGATGCATATGGCTCCAACTCATGAAGGTTTTTGGAGGCCAGTGATTAAGTTTGCTTCACTTTGTTCTCAGCCCTTTCCACACATAAGTGCCTTAAGCCATTGAATCTTGTGATCATTGTAGCTGAGAACAAAAGTCCAGCAGAAAGCAAAACAAAGGAGGTTTCTTCCTCCTTGGAACTTACGGCTAACCACGTCCAAATTAGAGTACCAGCTAACCCCACAGCAATTTACCATCCATATTTAATAGTGAAACAGGCTAAAAGTTTCTGTTTATTGATCATTTGCTATGTGATAGTCTTTTGTATTTTGTTTAAAACTGTCGAATCGTAACAGTGATGCTATGAAGGTGTCGCTTCTTCTATTCCCTTTAAAGAGACTGCAAAGTGAGACTCAGAGAGGTCTTAGAGTTTTCTCAGGAGCACACAGCTTCAGGGAATGAAGCAGAGATGAGTTAATAGGCTGGAGGGATATCCCCCCCCCTTTGCAGCACATTCAACGACACACAGATAAGTCTTGTCCTGGGATCCCTAGATCCAAACCCCAAGTTTCAGCATGGGCCTGTGTGAGTGGCAGTTGGCTGTCCTATAAAACCCTGGGCTTTGGAACCTGGTAACCTCGATGGCTTCTGCCATCTTCTCAGCAATAGCCCTGGGATGATTTGTCTCATTGGCTGGTGAATATGCTGAGCACAGTTCTTGAAACAGAAAAATTGCCTCTTTTCATTCCAATGGGAGCCACTCATTGCTGGGAGCAGCTCTGGCCAGAGGCACCTTCAGGTGTCCTGCCTCACTGGGCCACCATGCTTCTTTCTTTAAAACTTGCTTCTTGGAGTTTTGGAAGATTCTGGCAATCGAAATGGGGGAGAACAAAAAACAAACCTGTGTCTGAGAGTAACCGTCTGGTCTTGTGAACATCTCATGACATGGACCCAGGTTATCACTATGGATGATCTGGTCAGAACCTGTTTCTTTACCACTCCAGCTCCATTCTCTATATCATTCAGGAGGTAATCTACCTCATCTCATGGGCCTGGCCTAGAGTCCTGCCTCTCAGGAAGGATCCATCTTCGTTCCCTGTTGACAACATGCTGGCTTTTCCATCCTATGGGGTAAAGGTTTGCAAAGTTATTTGCAGATACAAATCGACCATCAGTCAAATCATTTGCTAAGCAGAGGGCATGGCATCCCTGGCTCCACCATACATATCCTCATTTAGGAGATTTGTTGGCGAGATGGAAGAATCTGGAAACATGATGGATTGGTAGATGCAAGTGGCCTGGGTGACCACATGAAAACACTGTTCAGTTAGTAGATAATGGTAGACTGGCAAGCAGGTCCAGTTTACACAATGTGTTTTAGTGTTTAAAAAAAATCCTACTCCTTAGGAGACTCCTATGCCTACTGGGACAGATGAAAACTTAGGTTCTCAAGGAGTGTTTGGGGAGACACCCAGTATCTATTTACTTGAGTTTTCTGATGTCGTTTGTTATCAGGTCCCCAAATGCCTCCCTTAACTCATGGTTGGTGACATACAATGGCAGGGGATCATCTCCAGCTACTACTTGCTGACTATGTTACTCCTATGGCTTTCTGTGGCTTCTCCAGTTTCTCCCTTCCTCCTGCCAAGCTGTACAGAATTCTACAGCCAGTAGCATGAGTTCAGCTCCTTTTGCATTACCCTGTCTCTAGTAGACATATTGATGCGATCAATATATTCCTCTAGCATCCCTGTGTTTGGCCGCTAAGTCTGCATAGAATGGTCAAGGGCAATAAATGAAAAGAAGAGAATAAAAGTGTGTGGTGAACCTTGGCTTTTCCATTTGAACTATTGCTGAGCCTTGAATAACCCGAACTTCCGCCATTCACCCAAGGAGTCAGTGCTTTGCTAGAGTCTCACTCATTACTCCGTGAGCAGTTGGAAGCCAGACATGGAATGGACTAAAGGTGCTAGGTAAAACCAAATTAAAAATATCTTTAATACAAGTGCACTCCAAGTACAAGCTACTTCCACGAAACCCGGATAATTAGAACTCTAACTTGTTCTGAAGAAACAACCCAGCCCAGGAAGGATGTTTCCTATACCGATGCTAATCACTCAGACATCTACAAATGTGTTCCCACCACACAGAAATACTTCAGAACATGTGCTGCTTGTGAGAAGCAGCTGGGGATCTGAAGCGGCGGTCAGTCTCCTCATTCTGCTCCAGCTCTACTCTCTGTTCTCTCTGTCCTCCATCCTCTTTGTTCTTTCTCCCTTCTCTCTATAAAGTCAGTTTTGTTTGTTCTAATCTCAAGCACACACACACACACACACACACACACACACACACACACGCACACACACACACACAGAGTGGATGCTTTTCCTTTGGGTTCTTCCTGCGAAAAGCATGCGTATGGTTACTCTATTTGCTAGTGTGGGCTATGGGCAACTAGAAGACTATGCTGGGACTAGGGCATTTGTTCTTTTGTGGTTCTGAAGGCTAGACACTAAGAGCAAGGTAACAGAAGGCTTGAGAGTGTGAATACGGCTGCCTTCTGGGGATGAGCTTCTTTACATGATATGGCAGAGGAAAGAGGGGGTTAGGGATAGAAAGATGGAGATGGAGAGGGAGAGGGAGAGAGAGAGATTGTTCCTATGTGTCATTTATAAGGACTCAGGACGTGTGCACTATTAAGAAAGACCAACCTCATGACTTATGTAACCTTAGCCACCTTCCAAAAGTCCCTAATGTATGACATTAAGGGTTAAGGCTATAATGTAGGAAGTTGGAAACAACACAATGCCCAGTCTGTAACTGTTGCATCTTGAAAAGTATTTGTACCTCAACATGGGGTAGTGTCATAACCAAACAAAATTGTCAGAAAAAAATCAAAGGCAAACTGGGTTTATGAGAACATCAAAAGCCTTTTTGTTTTGTATGTGCTGGGACCTTAACTAGACACTGCCTATGTGAGCATAGTTGTCCTGTGTGAGCACCGTCATCCCTTATGAGCACAGTAATCTTCCTGTGTCATCTATTGTATGCACCATCATCATCCCCTGTGAGCACCAAGCCCTGGATAAGCAGGAAGGGAAGGAGCTCAAGTTGCATGTATTGGTCCTTAGTGTGGCTTCAAGGGCTTTTTTTTTTTTTTTTTTTTTTTTTTACCAAAGGTAGAGTCGGCCATGGAGTGGTGCAAACAAGCTGATTGAACACATTTCTTCTGCCCCTGGTCTTTCTCTTTAGCATTCAGTTCCCTGGATGGTGAGTGGTAATAGTGAACCCCATTAGAACATCTGGCTTTACTTAGGGATATTCTGAGAATCCACACCAAAGATGCCGCAATTTTTACTCTAGGAGGCTATTGAAGATTTAAGGGGCTTCCATATGTTCTGATTAGTTAGGACACTAGGCAATGTGCAGGGTGCCTTGGCATGTACCGCATCTGAAAGTATAGCAAAGACACCCATCTTAGACTCTTCCCATGTTATTCTTCAGAAATCAAAGCGAGTTCTTCCCAGTTAGCTCCTAGGTAGGCCAGCCTCAGTTTCCCCCATATGCTTTTCCCTGACAGTCCTAGCTCTGACTAGGTTGATTCAGTAATTGCCACAGTATGGCTGGAGGGGCCACCTCAGAGAATGCACTGTCCAGACCAATGACGGCCTGCTGAAAGCAAGCTCCGTGTGATTCACACATCCAGATCTGGGCTGGCTCTAAGGTTGCAGCATCCAAGTGATAACACATATAGCAAGAGTAAAATCGCTCAAAAGACAGCCTGGAAGAGGGTGGGTGGCAATGGAACCTGGATGCACAGGTGTGTTAGCAACACTGGGAACAGAGACCATCTTTTCCTTTGTGTGGGGAGAGGCTGGAGACTTTGGGTTTGACCATGACCTGTGGATACCTCCAGAGAGTACCTGTTACCTCTGGGGTAGCCATATTACGTACAAATGGTGCTCTGGCCTCAAGTCCACTCTCCATTTTGAGGATGAAAAGGACAGCCTGCACTGGTGCTTGAAGAGCCAAGGCTACTACAGGTATTTCTTGATTCTCTCTACTCTGGGCTGATTCATCTGTCCCTCACTCACAGAGAAGTAAGACCACTTGGACACAGATGTGGACTTAGGCTTAGACAGAAGACAAATAGCACAAGAAGCACACAAATGTTTTGAAGTAAGTGGTATTAAGAGGCCTAAGACTTTGGTTAGAATTTTGTTTTTTTGGGGGGGGACTATTGATCTGGGTGGGGATTTATTGCATACTGGCTTATTTACTAGGAAACTTACTCATCCAGGAAAAATCCCAAGTGCAGCCATACTCTCCCCAGCTATACTCTCCCTTGTATGGAGGCTCAACCAAAGTTACCCCACTACATGAGTTTTTAAGAGGCATTCGAAGTGGAATTTTCTGGTTGTGTCATGTGATACAGACTCACATGGTGTTTTGCTGAGGTAAGACCCGTAGGAGGACACATAATGTTGGGGCAAAGTATAAGTGGGACTCAAGGGACAGTGATAGGATGCTTTTATAGCTAACTGTGCAGCTCTTCATTGGTCTTGATTCCTCAATGATCTTCACTTTGTTGAGAGAGGCATGACAGAGCACTCCTGGTATTCTGATGGTTCTAGACACTCCTGTTGATTTGTGCTGATTCAGTCAGCGGAAGCCTGGCAGTTTCTGCTGGATTGTGCCATCATTGCTGATTCATATTTGGATTTGCTGATACTTTTAAACTGGACTGTTGGTATCCTGACACTACTGAACTAGACTGCTGGTATCCTAACAAATGGAGATTGGAATCGCTCCAATGAACTATTTCTAAACAGGCCCACATCGCCTTGTTCTATTTACTACCACCACCACCCCCACTTTTGCACAGTAGTCTAGAGAGGGGTTAAAGCTTTTGAGAACCCTTATTAAAGTGGGTTCTCAAAAATCCTACAGAGGCCCCAGGCTCTCCTTGTAGCAGAAGAACATCAGTGTGGAAAAAGCATGAGAAATACGGAGCTGTATTTCTCTCAGTCTGTGAATACCTTTTAAAGGGAAATGCTTTGTTTTGAGCACCAGGGCTTTGCTAAGTCTTCAGCTGCCATTTATAGTACTTGATATAGTTTTCCTGTTCTACCTTCCAATAGCCACTGAAACACAAATGTAAAATATACTGATAATAGAAAGTCCACCCTCCCACACACACCCCAGAGTCTGTCTGTGCCCAGGCTCAGACGTGAATCCGGTATGGGTTGAAATGCACACGTTAAATGTGTTCTCAAGGTTGCCATGAGTTATCTTAACTCAAAAGTGCTCTGGATTACTGATTTTCAATCAGATAGGCCAATAGCTGTCCTGTAACATGGTTTTTCATTTTTTCTCCTTCTTTAGTGTGTTTAGTAACAACAGTTTCCTTAAGCCAGAGTGGCATATAGCCAGAGGAAAGAGGTGTTAATGAGACTCGGTATAAATGGAAGGAGCACAGGACTGACAGTTTTGTGTAATGCAATTGGCACTGGATAGAAAAAACAGGTGGTAGCATGGAGCTGACCAGTCACCTTAGATAATGATGGAAGAGTGGTGACAGAGGAAGAGTCACAGTGGATGGAAGCATGGGGAGGCCTGGGAGGAGACAGGCATTTCACCTTCATCATGCCAGGACTCCTGATGGGATATGAGGTAAAGTTAATGCCAACGTTTGTACACTGAGGACCTCAAAGGTATCATTGTGTGTAGGCACTTCAGGTACCTGAGAGTGACCAGGTCTTTTTTTTTTTTTTTTTTTTTTTTTTATTTATTAACTTGAATATTTCTTATATACATTTCAAGTTTATTCCCTTTCCCGGTTTCCGGGCAAACATCCCTCCCCCTCCCCCTTCCTTATGGGTGTTCCCCTCCCCACCTCCCCTATTGCCGCCTCCCCCCAACTGTCTAGTTCACTGGGGGTTCAGTCTTAGCAGGACCCAGGGCTTCCCCTTCCACTGGTGCTCTTACTAGGATATTCATTGCTACCTATGAGGTCAGAGTCCAGGGTCAGTCCATGTATAGTCTTTAGGTAGTGGCTTAGTCCCTGGAAGCTCTGGTTGCTTGGCATTGTTGTACATATGGGGTCTCGAGCCCCTTCAAGCTCTTCCAGTTCTTTCTCTGATTCCTTCAACGGGGTCCTATTCTCAGTTCAGTGGTTTGCTGCTGACATTCGCCTCTGTATTTGCTGTATTCTGGCTGTGTCTCTCAGGAGCGATCTACACTTCTGCACTTCTTTGCTTCATCCATCTTATCTAATTGGGTGGCTGTATATGTATGGGCCACATGTGGGGCAGGCTCTGAATGGGTGTCCCTTCAGTCTCTGTTTTAATTTTTGCCTCTCTCTTCCCTGCCAAGGGTATTCTTGTTCCCCTTTTAAAGAAGGAGTGAAGCATTCACATTTTGATCATCCGTCTTGAGTTTCATTTGTTCTAGGCATCTAGGGTAATTCAGGCATTTGGGCTAATAGCCACTTATCAATGAGTGCATACCATGTATGTCTTTCTGTGATTGGGTTAGGTCACTCAGGATGATATTTTCCAGTTCCAACCATTTGCCTACAAATTTCATAAACTCGTTGTTTTTGATAGCTGAGTAATATTCCATTGTGTAGATGTACCACATTTTCTGTATCCATTCCTCTGTTGAAGGGCATCTGGGTTCTTTCCAGCTTCTGGCTATTATAAATAAGGCTGCGATGAACATAGTGGAGCACATGTCTTTTTTATATGTTGGGGCATCTTTTGGGGATATGCCCAAGAGAGGTATAGCTGATCCTCAGGCAGTTCAATGTCCAATTTTCTGAGGAACCTCCAGACTGATTTCCAGAATGGTTGTACCAGTCTGCAATCCCACCAACAATGGAGGAGTGTTCCTCTTTCTCCACATCCTCGCCAGCATTTGCTGTCACCTGAGTTTTTGATCTTAGCCATTCTCACTGGTGTGAGGTGAAATCTCAGGGTTGTTTTGATTTGCATTTCCCTGATGACTAAAGATGTTGAACATTTCTTTAGGTGTTTCTCAGCCATTCGGCATTCCTCAGCTGTGAATTCTTTGTTTAGCTCTGAACCCCATTTTTTAATAGGGTTATTTGTCTCCCTCGGTCTAACTTTTTTGAGTTCTTTGTATATTTTGGATATAAGGCCTCTATCTGTTGTAGGATTGGTAAAGATCTTTTTCCCAATCTGTTGGTTGCCGTTTTGTCCTAACCACAGTGTCCTTTGCCTTACAGAAGCTTTGCAGTTTTATGAGATCCCATTTGTCGATTCTTGATCTTAGAGCATAAGCCATTGGTGTTTTGTTCAGGAAATTTTTTCCAGTGCCCATGTGTTCCAGATGCTTCCCTAGTTTTTTCTTCTATTAGTTTGAGTGTGTCTGGTTTGATGTGGAGGTCCTTGATCCACTTGGACTTAAGCTTTGTACAGGGTGATAAGCATGGATCGATCTGCATTCTTCTACATGTTGACCTCCAGTTGAACCAGCACCATTTGCTGAAAATGCTATCTTTTTCCATTGGATGGATTTGGCTCCTTTGTCAAAAATCAAGTGACCATAGGTGTGTGGGTTCATTTCTGGGTCTTCAATTCTGTTCCATTGGTCTATCTGTCTGTCTCTGTAGACCAGGTCTTTAAGAAGGATGTCCATTCTAGGCACTGATGGCCCCTAGTGCTTTTATAATGAGTACTTCAGATCAGATGTGCCCACTATCCTCTTGCCTGTGTGGAGGCTCAGCCAGGGTTAGCCCATTACATATGTTTTTAAGAGGTAGTTAGGCACATAAATAATGTCTTAGGGCAGTGATTCTCAACCTGAGTCTTGACCCCTTTGGGGGTCACATATCAGATATTTATATTATAATTCATAACTGTAACAAAATTACAATTACGAAATGGCAATAAAATGATTTTTTGGTTGGGGGCCATTACAACATGAGGCACTGTATTGAAGGAGTTTAGCATTATGAAGGTTGAGAACCGCTTTCCTAAAGAGTCCCAGTCCCGTTCTTGCAGCAGAATACCAGGATGTGTGAATTCGCTCAGGGTTTTTCTTTTTCCCATACTCGTGCTCTTCTGTCTTCTGCCCATATCTCTGCCCAGACACGCTTCGTTTTTCAGAAATTAGATAAAAATTAAATGATTTTTTTCATCTTGTAGCTTTGAGGGTGAGGTCCATAAAGCCAAGGTATAGGAGAAGAGAGAACCATTAGGCTGATAGAACTCTGGGAATAATCTTCTGTTCTGAATGTTCTTTGTTCTTGTAGCTTTAGAGCCAAGTTCCTATTCCCATAATGCATGTAGAGCCAAGGAGAGAGGCAGATGGTAGAGTGGACTATGACTGCTCACCCGCGGCTATATAACTAAAATGTAACTTCCTAATGTTTTGGCCACCAGAACCCAAAGTCACCCACAGTGTATGACCTAAGGAGCTCCAAGGGAGGCCACATGACCTCTTTAACAGAGACAACTGCAAAAGAGAAATTTCTGTTTTACCCACACACTTTTAATATCTAGGGTGACAGTGGATGGGACCACACTGCCTCGGCAGCTGGGTGACACAAAGTCACCTTTCAGGACTCCTGGAAGCACGAATTAGACAAAAATAGCATCGTGCCAGCATGTGGCAGAAATGTCCCCCTGCATCCCTCTTTCCGTCTGGGTGTGAGTTCCATGCAACTTGACTCATATTTTTTCCCTTAGACCGTAGAGCTGTTTGAGCTTATGGAAGATTGATCAGTTTTAGTTAATGTTCAAAATTAGTTCAAGACCATTTTGGAGAAAAAATATGCTCACCCTACCTTGCCCCCTGTTACTTCCAAGTAATGGCCTGAAATATGAGCAGCAATTTTTCTCTCCCACATGAGACACTTGGCTTTGTGAGACTTTCCCCTAATGGGTTAGATTTAGCATTGTCTCCCTTGAACTTAAAAGGTAGTGTTTAAAACTTCATTTTTTATATGAAGAACTTGACATTGGTAATTTTTATACCTTTGATTAAATAACTAAAAATACATTATTATTGGGTTCATAATTACTCTAGGTATGGGCTGATTTTTGACCACCTCATTGCATTATGACAGTGCAGAAGAAAAATTTAACTCATATATTTGACTTAAATGGCAGTCTGTAGGGATTCAGAGCAGAAATTATAAATTCAACTGCAATTTACATGTTAAGTTCTGTAACCCCATGATGGTTCAACCATTTGAGAGAGAGAGAGAGAGAGAGAGAGAGAGAGAGAGAGAGAGAGAGAGAGAGAGAGGAAAGAAGAGGAAAAAGAAAAAGAAAAGGGAAAAAGGAAGCAGTATGTGGCCTGTGTTCTAATTTCAATGAATTATTTTATTTTACATCCGTTAGGCAGTCTGGCCAACTGCTTATATTACATTAAAGTTTCACCAAGTGACACTAACCTGGTAATTAAAAAGTGTTAGCTTTTTACAGAGCACCTTGATAATTTTCAAAAACATTTCTCCAAAAATGTGACTGAGAAAGCACCACAACATTTTGTCACATGATATTGTCAGATCTTGCTTTATTAAATTATTTAAGCCAGGAGTCCCTCCTGCCCCTCCCTCCCCCTCCCTGCTTCTCACCATCCCCAATCAGAGGCCTTAAAGAAGTAAGTGGAAAGAAGGAATTAAAACCTCCTGGATCATCTTCCCAAATCATTCTATCACTGTTTGCATGGCTGTGCTGAGTCTGTCGGTTGGACGTCTTTTGTTATTTTAAGTCTCTCACAGTTCATTATGGTTGCCCTGTTCATCTCACGGCTGTGTAATTAGTGGTACTTCTTTGGCATGCCTTCATAAAGAAGGAGCAATCAATAGTACCACGGCAGTTTCCTGTCTCCTATGAGGAGTACTCCCAGAATTACCCATGCCATCCACAATCCCAAAATACCCATGTTGCCCACAGGCACCTGTAGGGTCTGTGGTGCGCTGACATTATTCTTAGACACACCGCCTGGGACTTCTAGGAATGGTGTCCCAGCAACGGCCAATCGGGATGCGCTGTGATCCAACGTTCCTGCTTACATTAGGGTAGAGACAACTACTTCTGGGAAACATTGAGAAAGCTTGTGTCGGGAGTCAGGAGGGCGGGAGGATAGAAGCGGGGAGTCACTACCTTCCATGTTCAAAGCCCAGAGGTCATGGGGAGCCCCTGGCAGCACAGATTAGTCTAGTGCAGCCCTGGGTGGGGTTGGGGTAGCCCTTCTTTGTGGGTCTGTGTGAAATGACAAGAGAGAGTCTTTTAGTGAGTAGACAGACAGACATTTGATGTTCAGTCGTATCCTTAAGCCATTGCTTCTATGACTTAGTATTGTGTGTGCATTCTCTTAAAGTGAGATTTTTTTAAAATCCTTAACACAATACGGATTGTTAGTATTTATGGCCCCAGGACTTTAAAAAAAGAAAAAATAGATGCACACATTGAAACCCATAGACACAAGCTCGGAGAGAATTGCTTCATTCACGCTCCATGATCATGTCACCAGGCACAGGCTATAAAGTGTAGACACTGGAGTGTAAGCCCATCCCCTCCCATCTTTGTTCCTGTGTGTGATGTCCTATGGCTGATGCCAGGGTAGAACTGATCAGGATGTGAGCTCCAAGGGAAATGGAACAGCTAGAAAATCATGCCTTTCCTCTCAGTTAGGGTAGAAGGCAAAATATCGCTTAATCCCTACTGGAGGAAAATCAAAGGAAACCAGAAGAACATCCACCCAGTGAGGCATGAGACTCTCAGCACTGTCCAACAACAAAAACAAAGTGGTATTTATGCAATAGCTGGAGGAAAGGAGGGACAGAAGAGAGGTTGGTTGTACCAAATCCTTCAGTGTACCGTCCTTTCAAATGGCCCTTCCAGCTCTCAGAGACACAGTGAATCCAAGAGTTCTTTCCACAGAAATTCCGCTCATTGGGCTCCACTACCAAGATAGAAGACACAGGATGGGAAGTGCAGCAGGCCCTCCTCCCCTAGAAGACTCCCACAAATGCCAATCCGAAGACTAGAACTAGTGGGAGTAGTTCAACTGTAAAAGTTATGGGCTTTGTCTTAAATTTGAGGAAGAATAAAGAGAGACCTGTTGGTGTGATTTGGATCTGAACTATTGGGGCCAAGTGCCAATGCTCACAAGAGTAGAGATAATTTAGCTCAACATGGAAGACTGAAGAGTGCCCATAGCCACCCACAAGAATGGCTGCTGATAAGGCGGTGAGATGACCAGCAAACCCCTCCCCATATGCTCAAAGCCTAGCATCTGCTCTTGGCTTCCTTACTCTGTAAGGAAGGCTGTGCTGTGTTGACTCTGTGCTACTGTGTTCAATAGATTTCACACCTGAGGTGGGCGCATCCTCTGACGAGCTTCACGTAATTGTCCTTTTCATTTCGGATCAGTTTCTATATCTGTTCTTTACTGTTCTTCACAACTAAAGGCCTTCTCTTCATTCGGAAGCCATCTTCCTGTCCTTCATTTTCTCCATCATTGGAGTGGACTCAGCTCCTTCTGGAGCCAGTCTGCTGTTAAGTACATTAAGAGGAGTGGGGGACTTTTGTAGTGTTCATAGCACACACCCAATGTGGGAAGAACACCAGAAGGTACTGCTTGTGTGCTGGTTGTTATCTATTTTTACAGCCATGATTGCTTCTGTTCCAAATGAGGTCTTGTAAACAAAAGAAATTTAACAAAATGCAACCTTAGGAGCTAGAGAAGGGCTCAGTGGTTAAGGGCACTTAGTGCTCTTACAGAGGAGTGGAGTCCAAGTTCCAGCACCCACATCAGGGGGCTCGCAACTACCTATAAATCTCATTCCCAAGGATCTGATGCCCTCTTCTGGCCTCTGTAGGCACCCACACCCACCTGTACGCACACTCACATGTATGTGTGAGCAAACACTCAAAGATATAGTAAATCTTTTTTTAAAGCATTTATTTATTTTATATATATGAGAACACTGTAGTTGTCCTCAGACACACCAGAAGAGAGCATCAGATCTCATTACAGATGGTTGTGAGCCACCATGTGGTTGCTGGGAATTGAACTCAGGACCTCTGGAAGAGCAGTCTGTGCTCTTAACCACTGAACCATCTCTCCAGCCCCTAGTAAATCTATTAAAACAACAAAACCAGTAACAAACCACAAATCTAGTGAAAGTTTATGGAGAATTATCCAAATACCTCAAGTCTTATCAGTACAGACCAGGGCAAAGCCAGTTCATTCTCCCAAGATGAGGGCTTATCTTCCCTAGAGTTGGTGTCCATGTATGGAATACCTGCGAGGTCCTAGAAGAAGGCATATCTGTAGATGATAACAAATTATTAATTTCAGCACCTAAGTATTATCTCACTAGAAATATGTTATGAAATTATTTTACACTGATCACTGGGATTTAAAAAATTATTAGGTAGTAAGAGAGAGAACATAACCATAGATCCCATAACCAGGGTCACTATGGAGGACTCCAAATAGCAGGTCTGTCTTCCTTGTTCCCTATTTCCCTTCCCTCTGACACTTTTCCCTTCATGTAAAATTAAACAGATCTAAGAAACAATGGCCAGGAGAACGGGCTCCACAAAGCCATTTCAGTAGTCTGTTGAATTTGTGAAAAAGAAACAAAGAAACAAAGAAACAAACAAACAAACACTTTTTTAATGTTTACATTTTGTCTGCTTTATTCTCCTTATTTGGGACATTTCTATTTACAATAATTGAGAATCCTAAATTAAAAAATCAATAAATCTTTGACCACGATACACAGAAAAGAGACTTTAAATTTTTTTTATTTGTTGTACTTGATTTCTTTTTGATATTATAATATAGTCACAGCGTTTTTCCCTTCCCTTTCCTCCCTGCAAACACTTCCAGATTATCCTCCCCCACCCTCCATTAAACCATTTTTTCTTTAACGAATTGTTATTGCATATACATATGTACTTGTGCATATATATATTCCTAAATATACCTTGTTCAATCTGCAGATGCTACATATATATATATATATATATATATATATATATATATGTTTCATGGCTGACTCTTTGGCACTGGAAGACCAATTGGTGTGCTCTTCCCTGGGGAACATCGCCTCTCCTGCTCCCAGCTTTCCTCCATTGCCTATAGTTTCTTGTACAGGGTTGAGACCTCGTGGACCTTTCTCTGTCCCATTTGGCATAAAACCAAGCAACATCTTAAGAGAGATCACTGTGTTAAATGCCCAGTGCTTGAGTGGCGTCTACAAACTGGACAAAGAGAAAAAAATTAAGGTTTGAAAAAACGCAGTCTCTCGAGCTGCTGGCAGCGTGTTCCTCTGCCTTTGCATCCCCACACCCTGTGTCCAGGAGGTTCACTGCAGCTATAGCAGGGGTGGGAGTTAGGAGGCAAAACGAAAACCCTCTTCAAAACAGTGAGCACATTCAGTAAGAACGCCCACGAGTCCCTGTGTAGAATTAATGTTCTGTTCTGTGTGTCTGTGTCACTTCTTTAAATGCTCCTTTAAAGGTTATGGAGCGGGAATGAGATAGGGCGACAGGAGCAAAACTCATTATTTACATGCATAGAACCATCAAAGAACAGAAAATAAATTAAAATGTGGAATTTTTCTATGTGTTAAAAACTATAATAAAAGTTATTTCCAACCACATAAGATCACAGGAGGACATAGTGTCTGTCTATATAGGTTGAACAGTTTAAGAATGTTCTCATGACTTTTTTTTTTTATTGTTGTGGTGTTTCACAGATGAGGATATCTATACAGAGAAGTTGAAATTAGGATTGAAGCATCATTCAAGTAATGTAATTATATTAAAGAGTCCTTTAAGCTAAAACACCTAAGTGCTTGAAATAAAGCGACCTTTAGGTTAAAGGACCTAAGTTGAAATAAAAACCGCTCTGAGAAATGGTCCTTGATTCCGTTGCCTACCTTCATCCAGGGAAGGGTGTGGAGGAACACGCTGCAGGGAAAGAGGTTGATTTCACTGTATTGTGAGCCACTTAGGTCATGCTGGACCCTGTAAGGCCATCCCCCTTTGCAGCCCCAGCATCAATTCCTCCAGGCTAACAATTTTCCATCCAAAGTAAATCTAGCTAAAATTAAGAAAGAGAGCATACAGCTGCCCTTACTCTTGGTCCACAGATGTTACCAAAATCTGATTAAAAAGCCCTTAATGTCCTGCTGCACCTTTTCATTACTGTAATAATCATTTTTTTTTTGCCACGTATCTAGCAGAGAGGGGGAGGAGGGAGAAGGAAAAGGTTGGATCTTCGGGGTGCCGGCAAATGTGTGTGGAGCCGAGGGTGGAAGGCGAGGGGTGGGAGTAACCCATGTGCTGAAATATTTTTGCTTCTTTTTCTCGAAAATGTGCAATTTGGTCAGGCAGAAAAAATTGAACAGAGCCTTCCAAGCAATAAATCACTGGATTGCTGGTGACATTCATACAATGCGGATATAGTGTTAACTGTAGGAGTCAGACAGCCCCCCCTGCACCCAGCCTGTCCCTAGGAGGTGACCTTGTGCCGGTGTGGTAATCAATCATCCTGGCATAGGACACACTGTTTTTGTTTAATATTACACTATTGGAATATATAGTAAACAAAGTGTAGAGGAAATTTGGAGAGAGAGCTATAGAAGGAACGCTGTAACGCGCTTGCTGCCTGCTGAGAATCACCCGCTCTAGGCGGCCCCAGAACACCCCCTTCTCCAACTTCATGGCATCAGGCATGGAGTGCATTTGCATATCTAGGGAAGAGCCTCTGGTGTCAGGCTCAGAGTGTACAGACACTAGTTAAAATTTTAAGGGAAATAAAAGTTTGCTGAGAGAGGGGCTACGATTTACAACTATTGACTGGAACCGGTATTTGAAACTTCATCTTGCAGCCCGTCCCCCCCCCCGTCCCCCGTTATGCTTCCCTTTGGTGTTTTCCTGAGACAAATCCTTGGAAAAAATGGAATTTGATTTCAGAAACACAAACCAAGGCATCCAACTTGTAAAATCCACAGCCCACAGAATATTCTGGAAGGGAACTGAAGCAGGAAATGTGTTTAGCGTTGTGGGTTATTGTGGACACCCCACCAAGCCAGGCCCTGTGGGTTTAGTGTGGAGAAACTAGTGTCCTCCAAGTGAGTTTCACACAATGAGGCTTGCATCCTCATTAATGGCCGAGGTATTATTTTCAGTGTGAGCCATTCTCCGGGCAGGCTGAGCCACGAGGCTCAGGCAAGTAAGGAGACCACATTTTTATCAGAGAGATTTTTCAAGGAGAAAGAGAGTCAAAGGAATGAATCATGGAAAATAAAATGACCTATCCTCCTCCTCCTCCTCTCCCTCCTCCTCTTCCTCCTCCTCCTCCTCCTCCTCCTCCTCCTCCTCCTCCTCCTCCTCCTCCTCCTCCTCCTCCTCCTCCTCCTCCTCCTCCTCCTCCTCCTCCTCCTCCTCTTCTTCTTCTTCTTCTTCTTCTTCTTCTTCTTCTTCTTCTTCTTCTTCTTCTTCTTCTTCTTCTTCTTCTTCCATTAGTATCTCCTGCAGCAGGGCATGGGGTGCTGTAGATTATTTTGATTCTGCATTTTAAGGACACACTCTTATACCCCAAATAAACACAACCTTGAGATTGCTTTGTTTAGGGCATAGCATCATGGATGGAGTTTGTGAGCCTAAGTTAAAGGGAAAATTAGGCTTTGCACATACATCAGGGGAAAACTTTCCATGGCCATTGGAGTGCTGCATGTCATAGCTCACCCAGATGTCCTCTCTCGAACATACCTTAATTCTCTCTGCTTTTTATAGAAAAATCTCAGACAGGGTCAGTTGCTTCTGAGCCCATGAGTTGAGCGGCATCTAGCTGAGAACAGTAGTCACACCAGGCAGAAGAGGACAGTGGCAGGGGCAGACCTTGGAACCAGTATGGCACCATGTAACCAGGGAGCCACAACCTCCTGTGTCTCGGGTGGAGTACATTCCAACGGTGCAGTTGGAGTTCTGAGGTTACATGTCCACCTCCTGCTGGAGCCCACGGGGCAGCGTTGCTCTGGAGTAGGATGTCAGTAAAGCTCATATTGGAGAGGACACGGGATGGTGGGAGAGGTCACTAGAGAGGAAGGCCAGGGCTGCTGAAACCCCAGGAGTACTGAATAAGATTAAATGAAGAGGGGAGATCAGAGACACGGAGGGGCCTATCTTTGAGCAAGACTGCTTGATTCAGTCAATGTATATCTGACATGAACTTAAGGAGGGGAAAGTTAGTCTAGGCTATGTAAGTTGGTGTGTGTGTGTGTGTGTGTGTGTGTGTGTGTGTGTGTGTGTGTGTGTGTGTGTGTGTGTGTGTGTGTACATATTTTTTACCAAGCAAGAGGGAAACTTTACCTCGTTTTTATGTCACGCATCTTCAGAGGAGACAACACATGCTCTGGAGTGGGGAGAAGAGGGAGATGGAGGGACATGGAAACAGATGGGTAACACCTTGTCAGGGACCAAAATTGCCTCTGGGAAACACGGACAAAGGCTAGGGAGCAGAAGAAAACGCCAACACAGGAAACACACACACACACACACACACACACACACACACACACACACACACACACACACACACCTCTCCTAGACTAAGCAAGCCCACAGCATAAACCAGGGCCCCAGGGCCCCTGGAATAAGTTGCCCCTCTGGAGAGAGCTGCCCCTGCCTCTCAGTGGCCAGGAGAAGACACCTGAGATGAAAGAGACCTCTCCTTCCTTTGAGACAGCCTAGGGCCTCTGAAGCAACTCTGTGAATTCCTTTATTAATTCACACGTTTTAAAATATCAGCCTTTAGTAAACAGTGTTTCCACTGGCTTTGGAGGAGGGCATTGTAACCATGAATACCAGCAACCTCTGGCAGGGACTCCCCTGGCGGAGCTGTGTCCACACCACTCAGCCCTCCCAAAAGCATGTGCTGGGCCAAGCTTTGTCTTCGCCATAGAAGACTCTTCCTTCTCCTCTCCCTGACCAGTCCTCGCTCTGGAGATGAATGCTGTTTCGACACATACGTTCCTTCCTGCTCTCTCCAGCATGTTCTCCTTGCTAGCGTGTTAGCCTTCTTCTAAGAGGTACTGCCTGAAGACACGATGTTCTCTCTTGTAGAGGTGACGTAAGAGCCCCTGGTCTTAATATGCAGCAAATTTACAGACAACTGAATCCAATTTGCATGGCTTTAGCTGTGCTAAAATTTTAATCTCCAAAGGATAAATGCAAAAAAAATAAAAAAATAAAAAAATAAAAAGCCTCCATCTCTGTCAGTTTAATTATCTGACTTCTGACTAGATGAGTTATAGTTGCTACAATAAGCATTAAAAATTGGGGCGGGGGACAAAAGCAGTGGCATTTTGTCACATTATTGGCTAAAAGAACTATCTGAGTGGATTTTTTTTTAAAAAAAATAAAAGCAGGAAAAATAGGACGACAGAAATTCATATGCTGGGGCTCTTAAAATGAGATAAGACATAAATTATTAGCACTCTGTAATTTCCTGAATCTACCAACATTCCCAGAAGCCCTACACTTAATGTAAATATGTTTATGCAGTATTTGGAAACAGAGAATTGAAGCCTGACAGAGTAGCATGCCCTTTCGCTGAAGATCACATGCACTTCTTTTAGTTAAAACTGTGTAATGTTTGTTTAAAGGGCTAAAATGTGTATTTAAAAGGGGAAATCAAAGTGAAAGATTCATCCTTGAGCCTGGAAATTCTTCACAAACAAAAAAAACAGAGTGTCTATAAAAATGTATTACTTTCAACCGTGGAGGAGAGAAGTGGAATTCTTCAAATTTGCCTTTCCTTTCTAAATGTGGAGGGCCTGGGCTTGTGTGCTATATGACTCCAGAAGCAAATGGTTGGTTTCAACAGATAGGGATGGGCACTTTAGGGGGTCTCATCTCCAAAGCCTCTGAAAGTGAAATATTCTGGACAAAACTGTCGAGAAGAGAGGTTTTGCTCAGAGACATTCAAATGCGAGCATGCTTCTAGATCATTTGGGGGAGGTATGAATTCTAAAATTCTCCCACAGGTGCTATCCTAGGGACAGTAATTCAGGCTTCTGCCAGTTATGTTTGAAATAATGAAGGCAAATCAGAACTTCCCAGAATGAGGAAACATTTGTTAGTCTCAGGTACCTGGTAGAAAAATCTCGGACAAAATGTTCGCAGGATATTATCTTTTGTTCCCGTCCTTGCTATTGTCAAGCCCATGCTATCCACTTTCAGAGGGGAAAGGCAACATCCTTAGAATTATTTGTTTTATATTACAAAACACACTGATCAGCTTCATCAGGCACCCGAATTTTCATTTTTCCCCCCTCTAAATGTCAAAGGCATTCCTTTTGCATTAAATAAAGGCGAGAAGAGAAAGGAGTCCCTGACAGGTTACCGGGAATTCAACACACAAATACCATCAAAGCTGTATGGGGTCCTTCTCAGAATCACATTACATACCTATCGCAGAGCGGGGAATCTTTGGGGAACGTTCATTTTCGCTCCAGTACTGTTCCCGAGTCCCACCTCCTGTAACAATCATGGGTGTCAGGTAGAGTTGGACTAGACAGGATTAAGCTATCACCCCCCCTGCTGTGCGTTAATTTATTGCTTCAGATATTTTCATATCTGATTCATTTTCACCCACCCTGCCACCATTGCACAAAGCTCTCAGTCTCTGCCAGTCCAAGTGGCCCTGGCGTGTGAATCGCTGGCACCGTGAAATGGCTTTCTTCACAGCGCACGCCCAGGTACGTCCTCGGAGAGCACAGCTGTGCTCGCCCTGCAGTAGCGGGAATAGGACGCATCTCGCCGGCAGGCCAGCCAATATGCTTAGGTGTGACACAGAAGCCCAAATCTTGGCTTTTTAGTAAACAAGAAAGAAAACTGCGATGCTGCCGAGGTCCCAGTGCGAGGCGTCTTTAGGAAATGGTGTTATTTCCTCATGATGAGACAGGGGTCACAGCTGCTAAGGCATTTACATCAAAAATACCTTCTTTCTCAGTTTGTTTGGTGGTTATGGAGAACCTGCTGGAAAGGTGTTTGCTTCTGAGAATCAATTGAACGTACTTGATTTCCTTGCCGCTCAGTTTTCCCCTAGTTCAGAAGCTGGCGTTGCTGAAGTCCAGCAGGTCAGAAAAGGAAATAGGGGAGGAGGTGGATGGAGCTTAGCTTAATGCGTTTTCCTCGTTTAAATTCTCAGTGCCAATTAAAATAGCAACAACAATTAAAAAAAGGCAACTCTGACAGTTAAATGGGACCGGGAAGAAAACCCTGCTTGCTAAATCCACAAGCATTAGAAGCTAAGGGTCGAGCAGAGATGTAGGTGCGCAGACAAACTGTATCCCTGCGTTCCCAGGATGCTGAGGGGCAAAGGGATCTGCTAGACTGTGCTTACGCACACCTTCCCAAGGAGCAGATTCGGTTCCTAATAACAGCACCTGATAAAGCTTGGAAAAGATGGGGCCTGTGAGTGTACAGAGAGAGCTCCCGTGAAGAGGGAGAACCAAGAGTCTGTGAGAATAATCCCAGTCTGCTGCCTCCTCTGCCAGCACACCTCTGCTTCAGGCCGGTCTTACAGCTCGCCTGGGAGAGCACCTCTAGGAATTGGCTCTGCTTTTTGTCTGAGGCTCCCACTGAGCTGAATATGCTGGCGGGTAAAGGGGAGAAGATTCTTCTCCCTTCCTTCAGTGAACGAACAAAAACTTTCAGCATCTCAGGCACAGCCACGCGCAGCCAGGGCATGATTTCCTGGCTTCCTCTTTGACCACCAGTTTTAGAAACCAGATCATGACTTTTATTAGCATGACATGCCCCTGCCTGTCGTTAGGAAATAATTGTTGAGTCACATTCGGTCGGAGACACAGACCAAGCACTGTTTGACACGTGCGGGAGGGAGAACGGGACCTCAGAGCCCCATTTTTGTTTTCATTAAAATTAAAATGCTCCTGTGACTACACCGAGCTGCACAGCACAGATGCTGACTGAGAAAGGCAGACGCATGGGTGTGCGACGGGGTTGATATATGTACAGTGTTCGTAGAGCTGGTCCCTGTGATACGGCAGAGATGACCTAAAGCAAGCTTTTAGAAGCAACCAATTACTTAAGAATCAGAGGTAGTAGCAGAGGGACAGACAACTGGAATACCTGTAGGCTGTGGGCCCAGGTCCGAGTACGCACAAGTCTTCCATCCAACTTTATTGAATCCTGCTGGGATGGCAGACTAAAGTGATTTTAACACTCTGCAACTGGATTTATGACGTCTGTGTCATCCACCCTGCTTCTGACATCAGGAAATTTTCAACACGGGGGACTCATTCGATGGATTTTTTTTTTTAACTCCACTATAAAACATCCGAGTCTCTTCTCTTTCTGAAATCTATACACGGCTAATTTGGCCTCGTTGTTGGACTGTTGGAATCAGGGCTTCATCCGTTCATTATTTAGCCATATTTGCTGTTTTAAATCATCGTGATCTAGTGTGTGGCCAAGCTTCCTCTTGGAGTTCAACTGGGCTGAGGCCCAGGGCTTGTTCTTGTTCTAAGGGGGAAAATAGAAAATCTCGGACTTTGGGAGCTGCAGTGTAGAGGCACCGTGTCCCGTGGCTGCTGAGGGCCTGGAGGCAGAGTGCTTAGAGAGTGTACCAGGGACATGAGCCGACAGCACAAAGACCAAGAATGTTCAGTCACTCTTGAGTGTCTGCAGTCAGACGGCAAGGGGCCCCCGAAAACAAGAAGACAAAAGAAAACGATAACCAAAACAAAAATCTCAACAATTCATACGTAATATGTAGGGTTTTTTTTAATTTAAATCATTAAGAGCAATTTTTCTACTGCTGAAGATATCTTTCTCAATAATCCCCCCACTTCGAATCCATAGAAAAAGAAGATAAAATAGCTAAGACCTTTTAAGCGCGAGAGCCCTCCCCTTTCAAAATGTGGTAACGCACTAAATTTGTCGTTCAAGGAGACGATGGCTGGGCTTCCGTGGTTGGGAGGACTTGGGAGTGGGGGACACAGAGGATGCCAGTGCACATGCAGATTCAACCCCCATCGTACTCTCTGCTAATTAACAGCACGCCTGTTAGCTGGTTATATTTTATCTGCAACTGAGGTGCTTGCTGTGGTTTGGGGCTGCGGGGGTGGTGCTGCTGCCGCTGCCGCTGGAACCTATGTCTGTGTTTCTGGTTCGAGGGAGGTTGCTCGGCACAGCAGGGCCAGCCTGTTGTACCTCTTATATCGACTCTGCCTTGGCCGCTGTGTCTCATGTCATACATCATCGCCAACTCGCGGCACTGTTTCCTGAAGTCAAATAGCCCTCTCCTTCCCTCCCATTACCACAAATCATTTCGTAATCCAACTCTCAGAGTTGCGTTAGGATATGAACACAGCCATAGAAGTCACGGTGGGGCTGGAGTTACAGGGATGGCTCCATTCTGAATTCAAAGACACATTTCAGCTCCCTACCTGCCTGAGCCATCTACGCCACAGGCCACCTAGCCTGGGATGTCTTTTTAATTTTTCATTTCGAAACAATCAGGGAGGGAGAGAGAGAGAGAGAGTCTTGGGGAGCTCAGTAGGCCTCCTTGCCTCACACTCCAGGCTTCTGCCAGGAAAGCTGAACACAGAGTGTAGAACTTCAAAGCCAGAGCAAAGATCAAACCATATGAAGGAGAATTTGGTATCCATGACCTCTCTATAGACTCTCCCATAGTATCTGCTGGTATCTGACTCTTCCTCCGTCATTAGTAAATTGATAAGTGCCCCCTGCTCTGCTTGTGGGGCTATAAGTAGGGCCCATGAATCCCAGAAGAGGGCTGACCCTGAGGCTAAGAGAGAGCTGGCAAAGTCCTCCTTTTTTAGATGTCCTGTTAAGGACATATTAGAAGGAAGGTGTAGCAGAGTAGAAAGTGAACCTTTCTTTCCAATCCCAATAATCTCTTTCTCTTTCTTTCTCTCTGTCTCTCTCATGCATGCAGGCACACATATATGTGCACATAGAGGCCTTTTGAGGTAGCTTATTGGAAGATGTAGTTGGAGGGATCATAATGGTTCCAGTCCCAGCTTCCTCTGCTCACAGGGTCTTTCTTCTGCTCTTTCCCTTCTGTGGTAGAATTAGTACACAAGGTGTAGCAGAACCATTTCTAGAACCTTCTGTTCATTGTTCAGAACACTGGAGCCACTTTCATTTGATGTGACAAATAAGATAAGTGACCATCTCTGTAATCTGTCACTGCAGGAGCCCTTCCCAGCCATTTTTCACCTGTGATGGATGCTTTCTGGGAGCAAGGCAGGAAGACAACGATGAGGGGAGTGGGCTGAGGAAGCCATCCAGCCCCACCCTCTGTGGTTCTAATACATGGAAGGATGCTGTTGCCACATCACTTTTCCTGGAGTCAAGGACTTTGCTTTTGGGACTGAGGTCAGCATTTGGAAGTGCTTGGGTACACCTAGAGGTATCATAGGGGAAAGAAAGTTGTGGTGGATATCAGAGTGGAAACAAGGGAGAAAGATATTTCTCTGAGCCCTGGAAAGGTTGCTTGCCAACAAATGCCAGGGCCTTTTAGAAGCTAGAGAAAGCAAAGAAGTAAAGTCTGCCTGGGTCTGTGAGGGAAACACAACCCTGCAAATGCCTTGTCTACAGAGCTCTCACCTCAGAGCTGAGAACAACTTTGTGTAGGCATCCATGGCCAGCCTTTTGTTCTGCTCTTATAGCAGCCATAGGTAATGGCTAGGACAAGCTCCCCTTGGGTTGTGAGTCTCCAGATACCTGCTTATCCTCCCCCGCCCCATATCTGAGTTTCTAGATCCTTTTCTCTCTTTGACTAGAGCCACATGGTATGCAGGGACTGGGGAAAGCTAAATCTGGGCTCTGGAAACCATGAAACCCTCCAAGCCACTTCTAAGCCTCTAAAGAGTAGGTGCTTAAGTTTAGATGTTCCTAAGGTGTGTGCACTAAGGGTTGCCTGTGTTGGGCTTCTGTTTGGCCTGGAATCCAGCAAGGTCCCGTGGGAAATGCCAGCCATATGAGAATGGTATCCGCACAAATTCCAGGCAAGCAGCTGAGTCTGAGATGTTCTTCCAATCCAAACTCAGGGTCGTGTGAAATTTACACAGATATCCTCAGTGGTCTGTGGGTGCAGGGGAGAGTCTTGTGAAATGGAAAGCAAGTGCTCTCTGAGGGCATCTACAGTCATGACCCCCGGGGGCTGGGGAAATGTCTTAACACCCGGTTGACATCTGAGCAATGCAGAGCTCAGCATCTGGAGCTCGCACCACATTGTGAGGTTTGTGGCCAAGTGCTGCCCTCCTCCAGGGCCTGAGTCAACAAGGAGAGTACCTTGCAGCTTCAACCTCCCTAAACTAAACAGAGTGCTGCTAAAACTTGCACTGCGCTACAAGCCCTTCTCTTAACTATCCAGGGCCTGATTTCTACATCTATTTATGGTTAGGCATTGAATGTGCAAAGTTCATGCCTTTGAATGCTCGGTCCCCAGCTGGGATGCTGTTTAGGACATTTAAAAACCTTTAGGAAGGAGAGGGAATTTCTGGAAGAAGTAAAAGTCAAATGGCTGAGATTTTACAGCCCTACACCACTTTCTAACCCCTCTCCACTTCCTGGTCACCTGAGATATGAGCAGGTGGCTGCTGCACACTCCTGCTCTCAGAGGATCTCCCATCACGATGTCTTCCTAGCCACGATGCGCTGTACCCTCTCTGTGAGCCCAGAGAAACCTCATTTCCACTAAATTGCTTCTTTGGAGTCGGTAATGCAGAAAAGAAAACCAATGAATGCATCTACCATTTGCTAAGTGTATCTTATGATATCTTTTCACCAGAGTTCTGTAAAACCAACATGAATTGAAGCCCAAGTATGTTTGGGGGAGCATCATCTTTTCACTCTACCTAGCTGGAGGGTGGGAGGGTTCTCTACCTTTAGGGTGTGGGGTTCTCCACTCAACTGAATCAAGGTATGGTGTCCTTACATTTTGGTCTTTCTACCATAGCTTGTACGTTTATTGTTTTGCTTTGCTTTCTAACATTGCAAACAGGATATAATTAAAAGTAAATGAACATTAGATTGTGATTATCCCAGCCGCAAGATCCAACACAAGGCATTCACACACCCTCCTAGGCAATCCGTAGGAAAGCAGATGGCACGACTTTGAAGTCACAGCTTTGTACAGAAATTGTATGAATGAAACACTGTGGAAAAGGAAGTGATGAAAGTGAAAACTCTGTTCTATAGTTGTCACCAGTGTGAATGACTCCTGCTTCATCATCTGTGTGCTGTGGAGATCTGTATGTGGGAGAGCAGGGGAGAGGATCAAACCTAACCTTATTTTTGATCATACAGGAAATATGGCCACTAACACGAAATGATACAAAATGTTTTCTTCTGTGATCACAGTGGTGGCAACTATAATCGTACTGATGATGCTGACGGTGGTGGTGGTGATGAGGATGAAGATGGTGACTGTGATGGTAATGGGTGATGGTGATAGCCTAAACTAACTGGCACTAAGTCATCTATGTGAAATGTTTAAGGTTTCAACATGCTTTCAGCAGATGCATACATAAAGAGCTGATTCAACTGTAACTTACCAAGTACTGTTTCTTCATTCCAAGCTACAATGAAAGTAAAAGCACAGGCAAAAATCCAGGATCACAAGATGGATTTCTGGGCCCACACGGTTAATTGAGCAGCTACTTTCTACCCTTCATGAACAGCCCTGAAGGCCATGGAATAACTTCACATACTAAAATGTCAATCCATATCCCCTTGTTGATTGGGAAAACAAGACTAGTGAATCAGAAATCCAGAGAAATATCAGAAACGGAGTAAAAGGAAAATTAAAATGAGGGTGCCCTTAGCTCAAAGCACTTGGAGAAGCCTTTGGGAAGTTATGGTTGAAGGTCTATCCCAGAAATTAACAGAGAGAGTTGAATTCTTTGCAGTAGCCAGGGCTGAGCACTGTGAATATGAAAAGAGACCAGGTAAGATTGGCAGGCAGGATCAGTGTCTAGAGACGGCTGCCTATGTGTCTTAGTTAGGGTCACTATGTGGAGATGCTTACACATTGTAGATCATCGTTGAAGGAAGCTGAGGCTAGGAGACTGAAACTCAAACAGCAAGAACCCGGAGGAAGGAGCTGATGCAGAGGGCATGGAAGTGTGCTGCTTACTGACTTGCTCACTATGGCTTACTCAGCTTGCTTATGGGACCAGCCCTCAGATGGCACCACAGACAATGGGCTGAGCTTCTCCTGTCAATCACTAATTAAGAAAATACCCTGTAGGCTTGTGTACAACATGATCTTTGTGGAGCTATTTTCTCAACTGAGGCACCCTTCTCCCAGATAACTTTAGCCTATATCAAGCTGTCATAGCACACTAGCCAAACCTCCAAAACAGAAGTGAATGAAGGGAACAGAGAGAGTCATTAAAACTGAACAATAGGAGGGTATGTCCACAGTTGAAACAATATCTGCATCTTCCACATACTGAGCAAGATGCAAAAATGGCTATCTTGCCACATCACTCTTTGATTTCAAGGCTCAAAGACTAAAGAGATTGTGAGACTTATGAGGAAATAAAGTTGCCAATATTCACATCAACTAGAATCTGTTCAATAGCAATACTGAGAAGGAGGAAACATGGGGAAAATATCCCCAAGTTCTGAGAAAGAACTTTGATCCTAGATTTTTGTACCCAGCCAAACTGGCATCTCAAAGCAAAATAAGGGCATTTCCACTTTACAGGGACCTAGAAAGTTTGCTTTCTCTAAACTTTTTTTTTTCTGGAGCAATAACTGGAGAAGGAGTTCTAGAAAGAAGTCAGAATAAACATACCAAGATTTTCACCCACTTTGCTCCTTAAGCAGGGCCCTTTGTGCAGGCTAAGGTAGCCTCTTGGGACTGCAATTTTATCACCTTGAAGTTTCTTTGTGATGCTGCTTAAAGGGTTCTGAGAATGAATGGGAGCCTCCTGTGGAGCCCGCTGAGCAGCAAAGGGGTACATGAGGGAGTGATGTTGAAGAGTGATTTTTATGGCCACTATTTCCTCCCACAACCTCCGAAGCTGAGGCTCTGGTATTGCTTGGGTCTGAGTTCAAACACATTCTTTGAAGTTGTTATTTACAAGCAGAGTAGAGCATTAATGAAATTAGAAGAAGGTTTTAATTTCTAATTTTCAGTTCTTCTATAAATGTTTTAGTTGAACTTCTGTTTCTTCGCTGTAACTTTGTTTTATAGATATTTATCTGAACTTTTATGGATAGCAATGGTATATTGAAGGTTAACTGAGTTGGCTAACTCATTCTCCTTTTTTTTTAAGATTTGTTTATTTTATATGAGTACACTGTCACTGTCTTCAGACACACCAGAAGAGAGCATCAGATCTCATTACAGCTGGTTGTAAGCCCCCATGTGGTTGCTGGGATTTGAACTCAGGACCTCTGGAAGAGCAGTCAGTGCTCTAAACCACTGAGCCATCTCTCCAGCCCCTCATTTTTCTTTTTACATGATGATCCTTGATTCTTTGCAAATGTTTTCACATCTGAACCTTACCTAGGGTAGGCAAGCAGTGGAGAAGTTCTGTTGGAGTGTACTAGACTTTCACTACAGTAAATACTCTGTTTTTCTGTACAATTTATTTGTAGATGATTAGTTATAGATATATCCAAGGGAATCAACCTTTAAATAAGTCCCGCTGTTCTAAAAATAATGGAAAGTTTGCATCTGCCTTAGTAAAGTAGGTAAGGCTGAAGTCAAGGAAATAGCAACTTGGAATTATGCCAACTGTTTTCTTCTGTGATCGTAATGGCAGTGATGTTCTAGTCCTTAGGGTGGTGGTGATGGTGATGGTAAGGATGAGGGAGTAGTGATGGTAGTGTTGGTGGATATGGTGGTCACACAAAATTTGAGTTTCAACTCTGTATTAAAGAAAAAAGTTATTCAGCCTTTATGAAGAATAATAAGGTGTTTTTTTTCAAAACCTTAAACAAAGAATTGCTACTTGAGTCAGCAACTCTACTTCTGGTTTTATACATAAAATAATTGGAAGTAGGGCCTCAGATAAATATTTGAACACCCATATCCCTAGACACACTACCCACAGCAGACAGAAGACTGAAACAACTCAAGTATCCTTTGCCAGATGCTTCAATAAACAAACGTGGTGCATACATACAATTAAATGTCATTTAGCCTAAAAAATGGAGTAAATTTGCATCCATTCTGCAGTGAAATAGGCTAATCACCAAGGACATACACTAATGCTGTCCCTTACATGAACTCCTTTAGGTAGTCAGAGGCTGTCTTAGTTAGGGTCTTATTGCTGTGAACAGGCACCATGACCAATGTAAATTTCATAAAGGACAACATTTAATTGGGGCCAGCTTGCAGATACAGAGATTCAGTCCATTATCATCAAGTAGGGAGCATGGCAGCATCCAGGAAGGCATGGTGCAGGAAGAGCAGAGTTCTACATTTTCGCCCAAAGGAAGCCAGAAACAGACTGAGCATCCTCAGGCAGCTAAGAGAAGGGTCTCCAAGCCCACCCCCACAGTGACACACTTCCTCCAACAAGGCCACACCTTCTAATAGTGCCACTCCCTGGACCAAGCATATGCAAACCATCATAGATGCATAAAGTGCTGGTTGCAAGGGGAAAAGGGAGGAGGGAAGTGAAGCTGATGTCATAGGAACAGTCTGTCTTTCAAGATAAAAAGAAGGATGGATGGTGGTGGAAGTTGTGAAATGGCCTTAGTGTATTTAACACCACTGACTTACAACTTTAAGAGAGATTCAAGCAGGAAGCAAACTATGCTATGTGAATGTTACCGCAGTTAAAAATCCATTGAAAAAATCACTCAAGGCATGAGTCTAGAAGAGACTCTTTACTTAACATATTTTATGAAGGATCACATCAAAAGGGCAATAGGAAAAAAAGAGATTGACAATCCATACTTGTGGCATAGGAAACACCTCTGTGTCCTTTCATGGACCCCTTTCTACAGGTCATGTGTGCCCATGTCACAGTTGCCATGATCTTAGCAGCTATGAATCCACACCTGCTACCTCTGCATGGACCGGTTCATGTGTTTTCACCTAGGACTGTAACTGTTATCTACATGCTCAAGATACGTCTGGAAACTATAATTCACCTCCAAAGTCGCACAAAATATTTTTTATAAGACCACATCCAGTTATTTACTCCTGGTCTTTCAATGGTGGTTGAAAAGCCTCTGTGAGCGTTTCTGGAAAAATGTGCAAGAAGACTAAGTTGTGTCCTGAGACCAGATCTGATTGACCTTTGGGAAGGTCACAGTCCCAACTTTCCAATTTCCCCCATGGATTATGCTGTGTGCGCCCTAACGACAACATAGAACATCTTCTATTGATCCACACCCTCCCTCTGGCTTCTTGTGATCAGATTCTGAATGCTTACCAATGTGCTATCTCACTGTTATCTTCTTTGACTGCTAATGAGCCCAGGTCACTCTCCATATGTTTGTTACTTAACTGTCCATGTCTTTTGCCAATCTATAAAAGGGTCAATTTTAAAAGCTATTTTCTCTCCAATGTGTTGTTCCTGCTGTAATGCTTAGAATTCCCTCCAAAGCCATAGGGCCCATGATACGGAGATGCAGAGCTGTTATGCATATGCCCTTGGTAGGTTCTGGGTTTCACAAACATTACCATGGATAATTGCATATAGATGTCTCTGTGGATATGTGCAAGGAATAGTTGGAAACATACTAGAGTAAAGTCTTGGGTGGTCGTGAAGCATATATTTAATTAGTAGATAATGCCGAATACCTTTTCTGAGTGATGGATTGATTTATTCTTCTAACAGTAATGTGTGGACCAGTGGCTGAGCATTCTCATCAACAATCAAGGCTGTGGTCTCCTTAATTTTAACCATTGTGGTGGGCATACAGTTTATCAATTCAGCCTTAATTTGAACTTCTGGGCTTACTAATGAGAATCTTTTCTATGTTTATTGGTGACATATGTTTTTGTAAAATGTTCATTCATGGGTCTTGCTCATTTTCACTTTGATTCAGAGAACTTCCTCATAGACCCTAGATATTCAGTTTGTCAATTTTCAAGACTTTATCAGCTGCCAGTGACTTGCATACAGCATATATATATATATATATGTGTGTGTGTGTGTGTGTGTGTGTGTGTGTGTGTGTGTATATTATGTATCCAATCACCTTAATTTAAGTGGACTGCTTTCTCCCTATCCTGTTTCAAAAATTTTTTTCTAAGCCAGATGCATAGAGATCTGCTTTCTCCATTCTAGAAGCTACACTGTTTTTCCCTTTGTATTTATTTATGTTCACAATTTACATAGTAGTTGGAGGTAATGACAAAGATCACTCTGGCCGTGCATACAAACAACCATGATACAATACATTTGCTTTGACTTTGCACAATTTTCAGCCATATACTTTTAATAGATAATCTATTGAGCATTTAGTAAATTATTATGCATTGATTGGTACAGTCAGGTGAGTACAATGTTTAATATAATAATGTGACAAATAACATTAATAGATTTTTACAATTTTATTATCTTTCCTGTTTTTTGAGCCTCTCTCACAAATCTTAGAAGATATTCTTTGAGTGACTGTGTCCTGAGGACTCTATTTTTGTCACAGTGCTGGTCTAGATACCTTTTTGTGAACACGATTCTCTGATCTGGTGGAATACATTGACTGAGTTTTATTTCAAAAATTGGTTGTAATTTTATCAAAAATCATCAGGGACTATTGTTTTTTAAAAGTATTTTAAAATATCAATTTGATCTTCAGAAGTCAAAGTGTGTTGAATCTCTCTTTATTCTTGAGTTAGTTTTTTTTTTCTTTTTCTTCCTCCCCCTTTTAAGGCATATTCCCGTTTGTGGTCAACATCTGTAACATCCACACCCTCACTTGTACTGTACTCCTTGACAATACATGCTAAGTCCCTCTCAGTCCCCTATAGTGACTTGTTTCCTTGGATGTATGGAAAAAACCTCTGCCTGGAACTCATATTTAATAGATGTTTTCCATTGAAAATCTTCAGGGCTTAATTTGGTGCGAATGTGTGTATGTGTGTGCACATACAAACAGCATCTATCCACTTATTGTGTGTGTATATGTGTGAGAGCAACTTTCAGAAATTGATTCTCTCTTCACCTGGGTCCTAGATATTGAGCTCAGGTCAGGCTCGGAGGCAAATGCCTTTGCCTATTGAGGCCTCACCAGTTTCCCATTGAGGCATCCTATGGGCACCAATTGAGTGGTTTTTCCTCCGAGGAAGGTCTTCACTTGATTGTCTTGAGTTGAGAGTCAGGAGTCCTCACTTCCATGGGCCCACTTGACCCTGGTTCAGGCGTCTCAACTTGGATGTGTCAGTGTCAGCTTCCCCTCCCCCTGCCCCATCGTACTGGGAGTTTGACCTTAGGATCCTGTTTTTGCCCTGTCCTCTACATTTCTCTTTCCTACCAGACTATGCCTCTGAAGAACAGCTCAGATATTTGAGATACTGTTGTTTTGTTTTGTTTTCCTTCCTGTGGTCCGGCAATGCATTTACAGTTAGATTTCGGTGGCGTCTGACTGGCTTTTTGCAGGTGGGCAAGTGTGTTGGGGAGTTTCTGGTCCACCTTCTCACGTTCTCTCTGTTCTCTCCCACACATGGTTTCTGGATCAAGTCCTTTTCATAGCCAGAGATACTCTTCTTAGTTACTCACAAATGAAGAGCAGCAGGGAGGTCGTTCCCCTCCCTGATGGACCAGCTCTGCTCTGGTGAGCATCCCCACCATTCGCGTCAGAGCCCTCCCCTCTGTCTCAGGGTGTTTTGTGAGGTTTTGGCAAGTACTCAATAAATATTTGCTGTTTGGCTGAGTCTAAACACTCCACTGTCTCCTAATCAGAATCTCTGATATATTCACTTTTGTTTGCTAAAGAAAAGCAGAAATTAAAAATTTGTAAATTATTCAGACTGGGGAATTTTAATACGCACAGGAATTATGCTAAAGTAAGAATCTGAGTATATGGGTTAAGGGATAAATGGTTCATTATGTGGCACGGGCCTAACTTATTCCATTTTGTAGAATTTGGAAGGGATTCAATTCTGTGATAAGACATCCTAGGCACCATTGACTTTAGCTGCTCCAGGTAGGCATGGCAGATAGACTCGAAGTCATCTTATAACCTCATCTTGGGTTGATCTGCCTGTTTTAGTACAGAGAAGGGAGGCCGGGCCTGTAATGTATTCCACCCAACAGAGTGCTGAAAGGAGATTGTACGAATATGAATATGAATGCGTGTTACAAGACTGTGGACAGGTCCTTCCCTTGCATACTTTGTTAAGGCAAGGTGCCCTGTTGTGAGAGCCCTCCAGAGAAGCTAGTGTGGTTAGGAGCTCACAGCACCTTCTGTCCAGTATCTAACAAGGGACTGAGCTCCGGTCTTCTTGTCACAGGGAAGTAAATACTTCTATCCCCAGCCACCAATCTTCAACACACACACACACACACACACACACACACACACACACACACACACACACACACACACACACACACACACACACACACACACAGAGAGAGAGAGAGAGAGAGAGAGAGAGAGAGAGAGAGAGAAAGAGAGAGAGAGAACATTTTCCTGTTCATAATTTAAGTGCACTCCTGCATGGGTCCCAGCTGAGGCTCCATAGAAACCTCGGCATGATAAGTGTTAAATATGTCAGGTCACTAAGTTTATGATAATGCCGTTATGGAACAAGAGATAATTCCCTGCAGATGGGAGAGAGGCTGGACATCTTCAGATAACATGCCAGCCTGTTTCTGCATTGTTGCGGGTGATAGAGGGAAAATTCTCATCTACTGTTTGTATTTTGCCTGTAGACTCCTGATCAAAATCATTTGAGTATCCAAATGATAGGGCCAGGACAATGAAGCTGCAGCCGTGGAATATGGAAGAAGGGTGACCAGTGCACAGCTGCTCCTCGTGCACCTCATGCTGTATGAAACGGGAAAACATGGAGCCGAATGGACTCCCACCGCTGGGGAAGCACAGCGTGAGGCTGTGATCCCCATAGGCTTCCCTGAGAGCTCCAGTCAGTCATCTCATGCCCTCACTCTACTAGAGGGAGTAAAACATCTGTCTAAACACTCCGGAGATAAGATCTTCAAAATAAAGATATTTGAAGATAGCGCGCCCAGCACACCTTTCCACCTGCTGGCTTAATGTAATGTAGTCATTACAGTCGTAAGTGTTTCTAATAAAGTATGAAATGGGTTGTTTGCTTTGCTGCTTGTATGAACTCTCGTTTCTCTTTTTATGATATTGAAGCTGACATTTGCTCACCCTTTATCAGTGGGATATTTAATCAAGTCCAATCTGCAAGCAGCAAGGGGAATTTGTATTTTATTTAAAACAGAGGCCCCACACAAAAGGCCTGTGAGGTAGGACAAAACCCAGCGAACAAGTGTGACTCACAGGGTTACGGACACGAGACAGGGGTAAACTGTAAAGGAAAAGGTACTTTGGTCATGGGAGCAGCCACTGGGCATAGTGGCTCAGAAAAAAAAAAAACGGTGACTTGTCAAACAGTGCTTCAACACGTGGTTGGAGAATTTGCAAGGATTTCCCTGAGCAGAGCTGCCTTCTGTTTGTGTAGGCTGAATCTTCTCAGAGGTTTGTGAGTGCCTTTGGTTGGGTAAAATTGGTTCATACTGGTCTCCTGCTGTGAAAGCTTCACTGATCCCCAAGGGAGGATGGGATTAAATCCAATCTCCTGACTAGGGCAGGAGAGGACATCCTTAATCCCCATGTAATCTCCTACCTTCAGCGCCCCTGTGGTGCTGGCAGGTTTAGCTGCCCTTCCCTGAGAACCCAGAATGTTCTTTAGCCTGCCTCTTAAGCTTCCTTTGATGTCGTCTCTGGGGCTCAGGTGCACCTCATACCAGATGTCCATACTGTCCTGTTCCTATGAACCTGCTGCTAAGAAACCCTCACCAGAGTGTGTCTTGATACAAGCTTGCTGTTCTAGTCTCTGAAGATTTGGGTTGCATTTCCATGCACAGCCACTCTTCTGTGAGAACGATAGTGCACGTTCACTTTGGTTTACTCCAAGATTAGGGTTGTCATGGGTTCATCGTTCATTTGAATTTTATTTAAATATGTATATTTGGTGTCACATCCACATAGCGACGTCTTTGATATAATCTTGGGTAGATGAATAGCTTCATAAGTGGCAAAAACTACATGATGATCTCTCTGTGTGTTGTGTGTTGTGTGTCTCTGTCTTTCTCTTGTCTCTGTTTCTCTTTCTTCTCTCTTCTCTCTTTTCTGTCTCTATCTCTCTGTTGTGTTTGGAGTGTGTGTACATGCACATTTGTGCACTTTCATGTGGAGGCCAAAGGTCAGCCTTGAGAGTCATTCCTCAGGAACTGTCTACCTTTCTGTTTGAGGCAGGGACTCTCACTAGAGCCTGGGGTTCAATAATTAGGCTAGGCTACCTGGCTAATGGGCCCAGGGGATGCACTTGCCTCTGCTTTTCCAGTACTGAGATTACAAGCAAGTATGATTATGCCATGCTGCTTATGTGGGTGCTAGGATTGAACTCAGGCTCTCATATTGGCATGGAGGGCACTTTAGAGACTCTTACCCTGAGTTCTTCAAGTATCTGCTTCATTCATGTTTCACTCCAGAAGTAGATCCTTTGGCTTGTAGAAGTCTCACCATGACCTCTGTCTTTCATCTTCCCAAGACCCTATTCCTACACTCATGGTATCTCTCCATCAATCCTCTGTTTCCATAAGGACAGCTGCCATATGGAGTATGGACAACTCTAATGGCCTTATGTCAACTTGATCACAGTAAAGACCCAATCTCCACGTAAGGCCATAGTCACAGGCACTGGGTATTGAATGCATTTCAACTCAGAACATTTGGTACATGGAGATCCCTTCTCTAGCCAAGTCTGACAGCCAGGTGTCATTTATTACTTTGACTTCCAGACCCCTTACCATCCTGACTGGCCAGGATGGCAGAACTGAGATTCCAGTATCTTCCTCCCTGCACAGCATATTCCCTAGTTCACCTTCTGCTCTCATTCAAACTCCCTGAACCTCCTGCCAATGCTTACTCCTGTCTATGCCTCTGAGCTCATCTCCTACAGTTCAGGGCACCATTCTGGGCATGGAACCCTTTAGTCTATTCCCATGCTCCCTCCCCAGTCAAGTATGTCTTCTGGTCATCAAACTGCTGTTCTCAGAAGCCCAGGCTTCTGTAGAGTCATTTCTTTCGAAGTCTGAATTCACTGAGGTCTTGGTTTTTCTCGGGGCTTTTCCCTCATGTCTCTCGCACTGTGAGTTTCAGTCGGTCCCATATCAGTTAGCCACACAATGGCTGTTCTGCCAGGGGGCTTGGAGTTTCCTGATGCCAGGACCAGGCATTCAGACACTTTCAGAATTTCTGGTCTTTAGTAAATCCTTGAATTTGAGTTATGTCTCTCACTGCACAGACAGATCTTCTCTGGGAAATGACGGGGCTACATATTACATAAAGGCCTAGAGGTGATCCTTCTGTCATTCAATTTATGTAACCTTGAAGTGGAGTGTCTTAAGTCCATGGTACAGGTACATGGCTCTTTCCAAATTTGTCTTTCCTAATGATTATTGGAGTACTGGTCATGTGAACTGTTTCCCAAGGGTCACCTAGAAGATAAAACCCAGAGACTTGACCTTTCTGAGGTCTTCATCTTGTTTCCACCACCTCTTTGTTCTCTGTTAGAACAAAGAACAAAGGGCTTCCTAAACATAGTGAAAACACAGAAGAACCCAATTTCAGGTACATCGTGAAGGGCATAGACACTGAAGATGGACACCTGTTACCTCAACTCCTCTCTGTAACTATATGACCTCCTGAAATTATAGCCACACAAACAAGGTATTGTAAGGAGTTAAAAAATTACTTTACACAAAAATTACCCCATTGACTCCACATAGCAGCTTCCCAAAGTCTCTCTTCACAGGCTGGTTCTGGGGAGTTTATCTTCTTGCTTTTCCTCAACACCAAGCCCAAACTCCAATGCTTGTACTATCCGTGAGCTAGGTGCACAGGGGACAAAGGTCCAGTTGGGAATCTGCTTGGCCTGGTTCTCCAGGCACTCTCAGTAGTGGTTTTTCAATGATCAGGTTAGACAGTAAAGACCTGTTCAGACTTGAATTAACCAGGTATTTGGCATCAAAGGATATGGGTGGGGGCACAGCTAACTTGAAGTCTCACGCTTGGGTTTCTGTTCTTGGGTTCTGGTTCACCTGTTCCAAGTGGAAGCTGCAGCCTGGGACAACCTTATTGTCTGTAGGATCCCCCCTGGGACTTCCCATAGTGGGCAATCTACCCAGTGTCCTGGACTCCTTAGTTTTGGGAATTGTGATGGTTGACAGAATGGTCCATGAACTTTTAGAGAGTTTAGTCCACTTGCCCATGATGCTTTGAGCATATATTCGCTACTTTCTCCACTATCCAAAGACAATTTCTTCACCCCTTGTTCCATGTCCTGGCCTTGTGTCAGCCCCTACACCCACCCCTCTGAGTGACAAACTGCTCTTCAAATAATACCAGTTGTGGCCTCTCTATTGGCTCAATTACCTGCCTCAGCTTCCAGCCCATTGTGTTAATTTTGCACTGAAAACCTTCCGCCAGGAAGGGAGCAAGCTGCTACAACATAGATAGCCCTCCATCTGGAGACTCAGAGGCAGCCAGAGACCCCATTCACTTTCTTGCCACCATGTCATGCTGCAGTCATTAATCCTTCCTGCTTTTTCATGCAAACATTTGTAAACCTGCATCCCTCCCATCTTGTACTTGTATAATTGATTTTTTAAAAACCCAAACGCAGGGTTTCTCACACATCCCTGTTGGATTTTATTTAGATTCCTGTCACTCAACTAGGCTTGCTGCTTCTGAGCCCTTAGTCGTAATCCAGCCCTGAAAACAGACCGCTCTTCCCCCTAGTGTTGTTGCCTATTGTTGCCCTGTGAATTTGAGATCTCAAGTGTCTGGAAATGACATTCTAGGTCAGGTCAAAGGCAAAGCCTGGCATCCTGCAGCACATCAGAGCTGTCTCCTAGGAAAGTCTAACCTCACTGACTAATGCTACTCAACCAGTTATGAGACTGCTTCACTAGGCTAAGCCTTGGCTCTCGTTCTGTCTTGTTCATGCCAGTACACAGCCGGGTCTTCTCAGGGTCTTTAAAACACCGCCATGAGATAGGTGGAATGTTTGTTAAAAGAGAGCAGATTTTAGTTTCATTTCCTAGTGTTGGGGTCCACAAATAGCTGTTGTGGAGGCCAAGTGAGCAAAAGGCGAGCCTGCCTTCCCTCTGCCTTGCCCTTTTTCATCTGAGCTGCTACCAGAAGGTGGCACCCACAGTTGGAGCAGGCCTTCCTGCACCAACCAGTCAAGAAATTGGGACAGCTCTTCAGCTGAGGCTTTCTACTAAGGTAATTCTAACATGTGACAAGTTGACATTTATGCCACCCAAACTAATTAAGCAATCGCAGCCTAGCTCTTGAAGATTTTCCTAGCACATGTGTCTTGCCCACCTGGACTGAAAGGCCCTGGTCACATAGAGCTACTGAGCACCCTGACTTAGGTCTCTGCTCTTTCTCTCTCTTGTCCAGCCCAATCCCTGGTTTATGGTCACCACGATGAGCTCAGGGTTTTGGGGCCCACTAAGTTGCTGTGTGACGGTCCTACTGCTAAAGCAGCACCTATAAAGGGGTCACTGGGTGAGAATATAAAGCCTGTGCTGCCTGCTTCACACAAGGATTTGCATGCCTGCTTTCCTTTCTTTCAAGCACCCAGTGGCCTTACCTTGAACTGCAGGTAAGTGACTGAATGGCCAGTTGCTGAGCACCTTAATTCCAGCGCTTAACCTTGCCACTCCACCATATCTCCTTGGAGAAATAAACTCTTTAAGAACCAAGATGGTCCTGCCATTTTACCGTGGAAGACAGGTGGGAACTAGGCTACCGAGGCATTTATTAATACACTCCAGATGGCTTGATACAGTTGGTGTTTCCTCTGTGTCTGTGTATATTTTTCAGGATTGAATCTTTTCTTCTTCAGGGATGGTAACACGCTTGGTGTACCTAACTTGAATTTCCTCGTCTCCATGATTCTTCTACATGACCAGCAGTGCTCATGACTTCCGACTTCAGTTGCATTCAATGCTGGCTGTGGCATGTGTACAGATGTGGAGGTAGACCGTGAGTGTGACCTCCATGTTCTCATCCATCTAAGCACAAGTACTAATGTCTTCGGGTAGCCATGGTGTTCATGTGACAGCCCCTAGCAATTCCTTTCCTTATAAATATAGCTGGGATGCTCTTGAAGTTCAAGATGTCTCCACAGACCTCCAGCCTTACCCCTCATTTCATCATGAATAGCTGGGCTTTCCCTGAGGCAGAGAAACCTCTCCTGGAGAACCTTGTTCCCTTAGAGAACCACACATTACCTCACATTCTAGCATAGTAAGGATGAACTGTTGGGGCAATGGTGGCATCTAAAGCATTCTAGACATTAGGGTTGGAACTAACAATTACCTTGTGTAGCAGAGGAACACACAGAGGAGTTAATGTCTGCTCTCAAGGCTGGTGAACTAGAAGCAGAATTTTCTTCCGATGCAGCAATCTTCATGGAATTGTTTTTATATCTCTTCTCTATAAACAGTTGTTTATAACAGTGGTTGTTATAAGCTGCATTGTCAAGGACAAGCATTCTACAGGTGCTGCCTCAAGCCAAACAGTACTCACTTCCTGGAGTATTGTGATATAAGGATAATAATGATCTCTCTGTTGTTCTCTTGTACCCCAAGGCTCTCAGAATCTAGGTGTGAAACTTGGGAACTGTGACACCTTTTTGTCCCCCTTTCTTGGACAATTCTAGGTAGTAGTCAGGTGTGTCTTCCAGGGCCAGTGCTGTTCAGCAGCCAGGTCTCCTTGGGAGACAGCCATTCCACAGAGGCAGCCTGAGACAACCTAGATAAGTCACCTCTGGTGACCCTCTGAGACTGGGTATAATAGCAAAGCCTAGCCCTCTACTCCTGACATAAAACAGCTCTGTCCTCCAGTTGCCCCGAGCTCCTTGCAGAATTGGTAGAGATGTGGTCCTCTCTACATGATGTTACTACCTCTCCCTTCTTTAGGGTCAGCATCTCCAGGACATGCCCTTACTCCTGTCCCAGTTTCTTTCATGTTGCTTTGATTTAGAAAACAAACATACAAAGTGAGAATAGCAACTTGAAGGGAGAAAGGAATTATGCAGAGGTTTATGATTACAGATTAGGGTCAAAGCCGGAACTAGAAGTAACTAGTTAAGTTCAGTCACGAGCAGAGTGAAAGAGGTGCATGCTAACCTGTGCTCAGCTCACGTCCTTTTTAAAATCTAGTCCAGGACCCAAGCCCAGGTATTGGTGCAGTCTATGCTGGGCTGAATCTGATCACGTCAATTCATATAACCAAGATGGCCCCTCAGAGACGTGCCCACAGGCCAACCTGGTCTAGACAATCAATCCCTCACTGAGACACCCCTCTTAAGTGACTGTAGATTGTACCATATTGACAATTGAAACTAACTGCCATATCTCACAGCTGGACCTCATCTGACCCTCATCCTACAGGTGACAGTGTGTTGCCCTAGTGATGCCTATTCTGTTTCTCAGCAGGTCAGAGATAGATAGATCTCCCTTGCTTAACAGGGACAGGATGCCAATGGAGAGGTAGTTTACTGGGAAGTAGAGGTCTGTCTGGAATTGCTAGGCTGGGCTATGCCCAAGAAGAAACATACTACACCCAGGGAACTTTTCATGCCCATGAAACAGTTTCATGACCAATGATTCATTTCACCAGGGTCCAGTTCTGTCAGCTGTCACCCACCTGGTCATACACAGAGGGGATACTCAGACTGTAGAGACTAACAGCACAGTGCAGGGGTAGGACATGAGTGAGTCTACCCCTTAGCTCTAGGACCTCAACTCTCAGAGAAATGAAGCAGGGTTTCAGAGTCTAGGCTCCAGTCTGGAGCAGCTCACAGCTGAGCATTACAGCCCATGGTTTTTGGAGCCCTGCACAGACCTGTAAGCAGATGGTGTCTGGTGGTTCTTCCTTGAGGTTTTCTGGAGCTCCTCCTTGCCATTGTGTGGATGCTGCAACCATACTGTGCAGCTTTCCTCTCAAGAAGTGCTGATTCAGGGGAGGGCTCTGACCACTTGACTTGAGGGCAGCATTCAGACCTGCTCATTGGCATCGTCTTGGGAAACATTTCTTTACATGTAAATGAAAACACAGGAATTGGAAGAGAATCCACTGTCAGGGATTCCATAATGCCTGCCACAGCTCAAGGAAAGGGACTTGGGGATCATGTGATAGCCTGGATTTACTATTATTTCTCCATTCCAGGGTAGTGGGGATGAGGCCAGCTGGTCCAGCCTCTCTCCGCTCCTCCCCCTCTGTCTCCTCTTGACTCTGACATGGCCTTCTTTTCTTGCTTGCCCTTAAAACCTCTTCATATCTCCTGCACGGCTTCTTCCATTCTCTCAGAGACCTAAGTTGCTCACATGCTGGAAAAACAGGTCCAGTCCCAAGGCATTGAAAAGTGGTGCTGACACCATCACGCTAACACACATCCTGACAAGGGGCATGAGCCTGATATTTGAACCCCAATTACTCCCAAACAGATAGGTCAGGACAGCTCAGCTCTGCCCTACCCATTCTGCCCAGTGAGTAGGAGAACATCTCAGACCAAGAGGCCACTGCAACCCTTAAAAGATCCAATATCAGCACTCAGTAACAATAATTTGGAAAAAATGTCCCTAATTGGCTTTTCATGGTTTCCCAATTGTCACCAGGCCCTAAAGGGAGAGACAATGAGATGTCACTACTTGGCTTTGCTGGTAACTTTGGCCATCATCATAAACTGTGCTGTTTAGAATTTGGCAGTACCATGTGGTAATAATTTATTACCCTTTCTTTTATATCCTCTTAAACTTGGCATGGCTGTGCCCCCTCCCCCTTCCAACTTAAATGAGACCACCATACCATACTGAGTCACAGCAGGGAGGCCACCCCTGTGTTCCACAAATACTTCAATAACAAACCATCCTTTCAGCAAAGCACCAGAGTGTCCTGAGAGAATGCAGCCACTTCACTGGTGGAGAGTCCCAGTTGGATGTGGGCAATTCCTCTATCAAGTGGGGTGAATATTTGTTCCCTCTGGATGATATGAAATCCATTCCCCCTTTGCGGATGCAAGTAGGGTGGTCACTCTTATGAGTTAGTGACAGATGAGCTTTCAAGACTTGTGTGGTGAGGCACAGGCTTATAGGCACAGTTTCGTATCAAGGGGGCTATCTGAAATTTCAGGTAACTTAAACTACTTAGGAAACTCAGCCAATCATGAACACTAAAGGTCTCCAGTTCTGTTTGAAATCCTTGATCTAAGATTTAGAACTATACCAGAGATAAACCATACAGCAGGTTCAGCCATGATTGCCTTCTCTCTGTACCTCAGCCACCATATCCCTGAGATGGTATAGCTCTGAATTCCCTCAAGTCTGTAGAGCCTTTGAAAGCCCAGTTTCTTTCAAACACTGGTATGGTACCTGAAAAAGCCAAGTATTCCATACTTGTTCGAGTTCAGGAAACCACACGGCTGTGGAACATAGGTCAGGTCCTTAGTTCATGCAAACAGCCAGTCTACCAGGCTTGTACTTGGCCTACACACAGTGTCTAGCATTTGGACACAGAGTCCCCATGACTTTCTTCTACTAAATGCCAGAATCTCCAGTTAGTAGGACCTTTTGGGGTCCCCTCGGTGCACAGGGTCTATGTCCTCCAGTTCACCTCACTGGAAGAGGTGTGCAGAAGTTGGCTTCCCAGGGAAGAAACTGAAATAACTAGAACAAAGCAAGGGAGACAAGAAGACACACATGGTCCTTTATTATGATCTGCCCCAATCCATGATGGGGCCCCTGGAAACGACATGGTAGCGTCTGTGAGAGTCCAAGGGCAGGAGATGAGGAAGGTGTTATTAGAACCCAACGTGGCTTGACACTTAGGATCAATTCATGAGATAAAAAGACAGAGAAAAGTAGTATATCAATGAGCCTTTGCAGGTACAGAGGCCACCCAGTGTGTGTCGACCTACACACTAAGGTAAGTATCTGGCTAAGATACAGATACAGGCTAAGTATCTGGCTATGAGGTCAGCAGTGCTCTCTGTGTGGCTGTCATTGGCACTTTGTACAAGAGCAGTTGATGAAAGTCAGTAAAGGAGATTGCTTTCTTGAAGGAGTGGGTTTCATCTAAGCCACCAAAAGCATCAACAGCAGAAGCCTGTTCTCTTAGGACCAGGCAGATTGACTTGAGATTCACAAAGGCACTCCACCTAAATTCTGGGTAGCCAGTCTGCCTAGATGAGATCATGTGTGTTTATAACTGGATCGATCTCTCTCTCTCTCTCTCTCTCTCTCTCTCTCTCTCTCTCTCTCTCTCTCACACACACACACACACACACACACACACATGCACACACACATGCACACACACGCGCACATGCACACACACACGCACACACACATGTTCACACACACACACACACGTACACACACACACACTCATCCATATCTGTGCCAGTTCTGATACCTACTCCCTCAAGGATACCAAAATCCAATATGGCTTAAGTCCCTCAAGTAAAATGGCAGTATCTACATATAATCTACACAGTCCTTCTGAAGACTCTACTAGGGGTGTCCAACTTGTGGCTGGACACATTGATCACATGTGTCACAGAACAGCTATGAATGGCACCCAACACACACACCCCAACACCATTACCAATGCCCAACGTTTGGACACTCCTGAAAGGCCATCTCTGGATTTTTTACCATGCTTTGTAACATGTAAACACCTATAAATGTATTGTTTAGAGAAAATGATAAGAAAAAGTTTCAGTGTTCACAGTGAACTTAGATGCATTTTTCTCCCAAATATTTTTGACCTATGGTTAGTTGGAGGTAAAGTTTCAGAGTCCACCATTATAGAAGTCCAATGGTTAATATAGATGACTGTGAAGTTGTCACCTTTACTGGATTTATACTCACCTAGGAGACAAACTTTTGGAGTATACGTGATAGGTTGTCTGGATTAGGTCGATTGAAATTGGAGCCCTTTCTAAATGTAGGCAGCACCAACCCACAATCTAGGTTCCTGGGTGAAACAGAAAGCAGCAGTAGACTTAGCTGAGCACCAGAACAGCATCCACGGCTGACTGCATTCTGACTGAGGACATAACATGGCCAGCTGCCTCATGCTATTGCTCTGAGCTCTCCCACCATAATGGATGAGCCCTGCGGTGTGATTCAAAAGAAACCCTTTCTTCCTTAAGTTGCTATTGTCCGGCATTTGCCACTATAACGAATGAAATAAGTAAGATAATACCTGACTTTGTATGTCTCTGTCCACGCTCACGTTACAAACCTGCTCAGGTCCATAACTGCAGGACCTTTATCCACATGTACTTTCTGGTGGCTTTGCTTCTCTATAGAGTCCTGAATGACCAGTGAGGCATGCAGCCCAGGGGTGGGTGGGACACAGCTTTGTCTGGACGTAGTAAGCTAATTGATACCTCCACCAAAGTAGATATCATTTCTCTTGTGATCTTGCTTCGAAAGTGTTTTGCCACCCACCAATTCTGAGGAAAGAGAGCCCACACTTGACTTCTCGCTGCCTATCTGGACTGTGAACCAGTACATCCCAAAGTGAACAGACCCACTCCTGTCAGTCGGGCTCCAGTGTGGGGTTCCTGAGACAGAACCACGGGTCTCCATGTCATTATTCCTGCACAACAAGAATGCCTTTGAACACCAGTCTCTCTCATGTGACCCTGGAACATTTTCCACAAGGATAATATTAATAATGGGCAAGTCTATGAGAAGAATCTTTAACATGAGACGCTGGCACAGTGACAGAACTGAAAGAATCCTCTTTTGAAGAGCCCCACAGCCTAACTGAGCCTGTCATGCAGCCTTTCAGTAAAACAGAAGAGGATCCCGTATGCTCATGTGGAAGAAATTCAGAACGTTGAGGTTGCCAGCTAAGTAGCAATCTTCAGAGAGAGTCTCGGCTCTTTGCTCTGACAGGCATGAAGGAGGAATTTTAATTCTAGCCACACCACAGTGGAGATGTGTGTGGTAATTGTGGTGGGTAATTACCGTGGGGTTCTTGAGGGAGCCACAAGGAGGTCTCAGAAGATCCCAGAAGAATGTCTTCTGTCTCTGGCCACGTGAGGAGTGAGCAGTTGACTGTGGGACCCTGTCCCAGGCAGGCCCCATGTATCTGCAGAATGTGTGCCCAGTGGACACTAGGCTGGGAAGTACAGGGATTCACTGTCCTCATTGGCAGAAGGGGGACATCTGCCATCTCATCAATAAACTTGTTGACTAGACTATACAACATGCAAGAGGAGACTGGCTATTGTTCCTCCTCACATTAATGGCATTTTGCTGAAGTCAGAAGAGATGATTTTCTGAGAGGAGGCAATGATAAGCATATTTTTAGTAAGGAAACAATAGACATTGAGTGGTAGGAATCACAGTGGAAAACTTACTTCTACCACAACATTTGCGTCTAGTGGCAGGACATCTGCATAGGCATCCAAGGATGCAATCTGTGCTTGTGACATGGCTATGGTCTTCTATGTCTTTGTAACCCAGTGTAGGGTGCACAGACATTCTGTTGGGGAATACTGACTGTCCCTCCATGGCCTCGCAGGGATGTGAAGAAGGGTTTCAGACTGCTGCGATTTACAGACTACTGCATGAAACTCAATGATCGCACTACAAATAAACAAGACTTGATGATATGGAGTAGGGGATAAAGCTACCTGGTGCCAAGCCTGACAATCTGAGTTCCATCCCTGGAACCCACAGAGAGGAAGACGAGAACTGCCCCCGCCATGTTGTCTTCGGATCTTCACATGCACACTATAACATTGGGTATTAACCAAGCCCCGTACACATAATAAATGAATAAATGAATAAATAAATATAAATGTAATGAAATAGAGAATTTAAAAAGCCCAAAGAAATAGTAAAAACTGAATATCGGGTAGAGAGAAGGCTTATTAATCAGACGAGGGTGGCACCTACATTTGGAGATGAGGTTTACTCTGCTCATCTACACCCTGTGTCTGTTCCCATTTCTTCTTCTTCACCTGTCTATATCATCCATATTCCCACCCATCTCTATTCTCTCCCTATTCATATCCACATCGTATTCCTACCCCAGCCCTGTCTCTATTCACATTCATAGACTATACCCCCTCATTCCTATCTCCATTCCCAACCATCCCCACCTAGATTCATATCCCTATCCCACCCATGCCCACTACAGCCACGTTCCCTTCACATCTTTTCTTGCTACCTTCTCAGGCACCATAGCTATGCCAGCATCCACAGTTATTCCACACACAGCCATGCGTGTTTGCACATTGAGACTTACATTCAGGTCTTACTATACTTCATTTCTATTGCCATTTCCACAGCCCCATCCACGGGTTGTGCACGCACACTATAGGAAATTAGAATTCCAATCAGCAAGGGAGCCTCTTACAAATATGCTTTTGATATTAGAGCTTCTCACCTCCCCAGAACCCAGTAGTTCCTTTTCTTAAGTTACTGGCCTATAAGGTCAAGATGGATTCATTTTGTCACCACAAATGATAGAATCCTCTTACCCTAGGTAGGTAGTACACTTTGTCAGACATGGTACAGTGTCAGTGATTGACAGCAAATGTAAGCTATCAAACAACCTCTGTGGTGCCCCAGTCTTTCCTTTCTGCTGAGATGTACCCAGGTCTGTTGCTTCCAGTTTATCATCATCCTTGGGTTCTAGTCCCAGGATTTCAGTACTGGTTCCCTACATTCTTCTTTAGACCTACTTCGAGACATTGGCTGTTTCCTCCTGCCTCTGAGAATAAAGACAACAGATATCTTATGAATAGTTGACTTCAAGTGTTACCTATATAGTCTCCAGAAAGTGGCATTTGTCCAAACCACTGCTTATTCTTAGAATATCATAACATTTTGAGACATAGCCCACAGTTTCTCACTGGCTCTGTACAGAACCATCCCAGCAGAGTTCAATGCATTTATCATCAGAAATACATTTAATAAAGAGGTGCTTTTCTTGCTCTTACTTCATATTTTGGATAAGTCAATAATTTTTTTTTCTTTTAGCCAGTTTTTCTTGGGAGGGAAATAAACTGATCATCAGTTAATTTAAGAGTGGCTTAATTTCTACCTTCAGTGTGTAAACATGATGAGAGTCTAAATACCCAATGGGCATCGGCTTTCCTTTGCCCAAGCCTGTGCCTCTTTCCATGGGAGACAACACCTATACTACCAGTGCTAAGTAAGCTCTCAAGATGCAGCTCTCTGTGCTGTCTCAGTGGGATGAGTGGCTCTCTTCTGCTGTCTGATAGTGACATGCTCTGAGAACTATATATGCAATTGGCTTTTTGCACTGGGGGGAGATAAAGACCGACTAGGAATAGAATGTGTGGCTTAAAATACATAGTGGGGAAAAGGTTGCAATAAGGTCTGCCTTGGTGAGTGGCTGGTCACTGAATCCAGAAGGTTCTCCTGAGACTGGAAGTCACCCTGGGCTACTGCAGAGATGCTATCCTCTTTCTTGGGCCATGTCTAAGCATCCTAGGCCAAGCTGTCCCTGAGTTGCTGAAGGAGCTGGCTATCCTTCCTAATGGGATGCTGATTGTTTCCTGAGGTTCTTGGGAACCGTCTTCTCCTCAAGAGACAAAGGACTCCTTGTTCACCAGAGCTGTCTTTGTATGTCTCCAGGTCATCTTAACTGATGAATTCCTCTTCTTTTTCTTTGTGGGTAGCTGGAAGAAGTGTCAGAAAAACTATGACCAGAGTTGAAGGCCACTTTGTGCCTCAAAATGCTGTGGCTTTTCCATTGGGAAACTGCATACAAGTAAGAAAAGCTGAGCAAGGGACTCTTAGTTAAAGCCCCCTGGGCTCTCTCTCTCTGATATTTTTTCTCTAGACTCTCATTTTCTTCTCCATGTTTCCACAAATATGCCAAAAATGTTGGCAAGAAAAGCTCTGCCACTCAAACATTTATTGTATCCAACAACATCACGAATCACTTGAGTGTTTTTGTTGTTTTAATTTTAGAGCCTGTGGTAGGTTATTTCATGTGAACTAGAGATAAAAATCTCTCTGCGGTGTAGCCGAGAAGAGTTAAGAAGTTAAAAACATAAATAAACAAGAAACTTTGATATGAACGGTCACAGCCAAGCTTCCCACATTCTCTTGGTTCCTCTATTTTTTCACATTTGCCATTTTGCTAGTTGGGCACTGTATCTATGTGACCTGCTTGGACTTGGGGGTCCAAAGGTCTTTCTGCCACACACTTCCATGATGTCCCCAGACATGAAAGTGTTTTAGTCCCTGTGCCAAAACAACAACAACAACAACAACAACAAACAACAACAACGAAACCAAACCAAACCAAACAAGGTTTTCCATCTGGAGCTATTTCTTGTCTCCAAGAGCCACTCTGATTTCCTATGATTCTGCGCTTTGTACACACTCTGTGCTATGTTAGTGGACATGGCAATACTGCATGGAGAATCCTGAGCTTGGAAGGGTAACAGAATTTGTTACAAAAAGTCGTTTAGAACATCAGATCCCTTGCACTGGATTTCTTAAAGTTGAAATGATTTCATGTGCATGCACAGGTATGTCACACACACACACACACACACACACACACACACACACACACACACACACACACACACAGCCTGGAAGGTAGCATTCCTCTATAGTGGAAAGAGTGAGTCTAGGAGTTCCTGTAGCTCTGGCTTTTCTGGCAGAGACTGAAGCCATGCTGCTGTGGTGCTAGGATAGTCTTTGTGGTCCAACCTTGGTCACTCACAGCAGTCTCAACTGTTTCTATTTGGACCTCTGCAGTTCTCTATAAAAGGCAGGTTGCTGTTTGCCTGTCTGTCCTCTTATAAGCTGCAACAGGATGGAGAAGAGAGCTAGAGAGAGAAGAAACCTCCAGACTGCAGTGAATCACAGTTGTGGGGTGATGGAGGTCCTATCTGGAGTATCTCAGGTCCTATGTGAATGCGGGATGGATGGAGGACCTCTTGTCCTTTGTGGTTCAGATTCCCCTCTGTGCCAAGCCTTGATAACAGAACACACTTATTTCCCAACTAGCCACATAATTTTCCAGGCTCCAGAGACTTCATTTTGACCATAGTTATTTTATTGAGTACATCTCTGCCAGCATTGTGTGAGGCTGGGGTGTGAGCATTCTCTGCCAGCATTGTGTGGGGCTGGGGGTGTGTAGGAGGAGGTGTCTTTGCCTCCCAGGAGATAAGAGACTGAGACAAGAGCAAAGTGAGTTTGAAACTTGTAAGTATTGCACCCCGGGAGTGCAGATGGCAGGCCACTAAGCACCATAGAATCAAACAGCACATTCTCTTGATGAAGGGAAGGGGAAGGCTCCAACTTGCCTAGCTCCTTTTCAAAGCCAGGAAGACAGGAGATCCATCTAGCTCTAAATGCGTACAATGTGTCTCTTTTCAGTACAGTTAACTGTTTTGTTTGGAGGGAGGGTGTCTTGGATGCTTCATGATCATAGTGCTGGAAGTGGTTTTTACTACAAAATAATGTGAAATTTAAGAATAAGACTTTTAGCTCTTATAAGGAACTAGCCAATTTTCAAAAATATGAGAAGGCAAGAGTTAAATTATACAGAAATTTGGAAGAAGAAAACTAAGTGTGGGAAGTAGGGATATCAGAAGTTTGGGGGCTACTTCTATAGGATGTGTTGGGTTTCGAGTGGGAAGGGCAAGGTGTGGCATTTCATCAGGGTCCGCAGAGAAAATCAGCATGAGAAATAAGGAGGCGCTTTGGAAAGGTGAGCTGCAGAAACACAAATCTGAGCGTACATACTCAGCCAGAAGCATCTGTGCGTCTCTGAAGGGCTGAGGGCCAGCATGCATATAGGCAAAGGGAATAGTGTTGGGTTTGGGGTAGGGGCAGTGGGCTCACAAGGATACTGTGATTCTTGGGGACTAACTAGGGGCCATGGACTTGACAAATAGAACAGCAGGAGACTGGTGGGGAGAAAAGGGAGTCTCTTCTCAAACTCTGGTTGCATAAAGTATACTGGGTCTTATTCTTGATGGAGGGGGGTCCACAGCAAGAGTTTATAGTCAGACTAGCTGAGTCCCAGGCAGGAGTCAGGGAAGGGAAGGGGGTGGGGAGCACGGTGTGTGTGGCAGAGCCAATACACCCCTACATATAAACTCACTCCCTGGTAAGAAATCCTAACTAGGGAAGTGTGTTAGTTAGGGACTCTCAGACAATGCCCCAGTAGGGAGCCTGCAATTACCTATGAAAGGGGGAAGGGTATTGCCAGAGTAGCAGCTGGAATCAGCATTACGTTTGTTTTTCCATTAATTAATGTATTTATTCACTTTACATCCCAGCCCCCCCCCCAAGTCCCACTCTTACAAGCCCCTCCCTCTTAACTCCTCCAACTCCTCAAAGAAGGGAAAGTCCTCCCTGGGGTACCAACCTGCCCTAGCATATCAAGTCTCCACAGGACTAAGCACATCCTCTCCCACTGATCCCCACAAGACAGCACAGCTAGAGGAAGGGGACCAAAGGCAGGCAACAAAGTCAGAGACAGCCCCCACTCCAATTGTTAGGGAACCCACAGGAAGACCAAGCTACATATCTGCTACAAAAGTCTCTCTCTCTCTCTCTCTCTCTCTCTCTCTCTCTCTCTCTCTCTCTCTCTCTCTCTCTCTCTCTCCTCTCCCTGTGTCCTTGGTTGGTGATTCAGTCTCTGTGGGCCCCCATGGGCCCAGGTTAGTTGACTCCTTAGGTCTTCTTGTGGTGTCCTTGACCCCTCCTGGCTCCTTCAATCCTATCTGTAACTCTTCTACAAGATTCCCTGAGCTCTGCCCAGTGTTTGACTGTAGTCTCTGCATCTGTTTCCATCAGCTGCTGGATGAAATCTCTGTAAGCATGATAGAGTATCATTAGTAGTGTCAGGGGTGGGCTCTCTCCCATGGGATGGGTCTCAAGTTTGACCAGTCATTGGTTGACCATTCCCTCAAGCTGTCTTTATCCCTGTGTATTTTGTAGGCAAGACAAATTTTGCATCAAAGGTTTCATTGGTGGATTGGTGTCCACCTCTCTCCACTGAAAGTCTTGTCTGGCTATAGGAGGTGGCCACTTCAATCCAGGGAGCCTCCCCGTCCCAGGTCTCCAACTTGTCCCAAAGATGCCTCTCCAGTGATTTTCATTCTCTCTCTCTCTCAGCCCTCTCCTGAACCCCTATCTCCCCACAGTTGATCTCTACCGCAGTCCCCCTCCTCACCCATTCTCCCCTCTCCCACCTGGTTCCCTCCATCCATCCAACTCTGTTGTCTATTTTATTTCTCCTTCTGAGTGAGATTCAAGCATCCTTCTTTGAGCCTTTCTTGTTATTTAACTTTTTATGGGTCTGTGGATTATCCTGTACTTTATGTCTAATATCTACTTATAAGTGAGTATATATAATGTGTGCCTTTCTGAGTATGAATTGCCTCACTCAGGATGATATTTTCTAGTACCACCCATTTGTCTGCAAATTTTATAATGCCTTTGTTTTTAACAGCTGAGTAGTATTCCACAGTGTAAATGAACCACATTTCTTTATCCATTCTTCGGTTGAGGGGCATCTGGGTTGTTTTTAGTTTCTGGCTATAAAATAAAGCTTGTGTGAACATAGTTGAGCAAGTGTCCTTGTGATATTGTGGGACATCCTTTGGGTATATGCCCAAGAATGGTATAGCTGGGTTTTAAGGTAGAATTATTTCAGTTTTTTGAGAAACTACTAAGTAGACTTCCAAATTGGTTGTACAAGTTTGCAATCCCACCAGCTATGGAGGAGTGCTCCCTTTTCTCCACATCCTCAGTAGCATGTGCTGTTGCTTGAGGTTTTGATCTTAGCCATTTTGATGGATATAAGATGGAATCTCAGAGTTGTTTTGATTTGCATTTCCCTAATGATTAAAGATGTTGAATGTTTCTTTAAGTGCTTCTTGGCCACGATAGTTTCCTCTGTTGAGAATTCTCTGTTTAGTTCCATACCCATTTTTAATTGAGTTATTTGGTTTGGTGGTGTCTAATTTCTTGAGTACAATACATCTTTTGGATATTAGTCATCTGTCAGATGTAGAGTTGTTGAAAAATCTTTTTCCATTCTGTGGGCTGCATTTGTCCTATTGAAGGTGTCCCTAGCCTTGCAAAGGCTTTCAGTTTCATGAGGTCCCATTTATTAATTGTTGTTCTTAGTGTCTGAGCTATTGGTGTTCTATGCAGGACAGGTCTCCTGTGCCAATGTGTTCAAGGAAGTCCTCCACTTTCTCTTCTATTAGATTTAGTGTATCTAGTTTTAGGTTGATGTCTTTGATCTACTTGAACTTGTGAAGAGTGATAAATATGGATCTATTTACATTTTTCTACATGCAGACATTCAGTTAAACCAGCACTATTTGTTGAAGATGCTTTCTCCTTTCCATTGTATGGTTTTGGCTTCCTTGTCAAAACTCAAGTGTTTATTTGTAGGTGTGTGGGTTTATTTCTGGGTCGTCAATTCAATTCCATTGATCAACCTGCCTGTTTTTAAGTCAATACTATGCAGTTTTCATTACAATTGCTCTGTAGTACAGCTTGAAATCAGGGATGGTGATACCTCCAGAAGTTCTTTTATTGTACAAGATTGTTTTAGCTTTCCTGGGATTTTTCTTTATCCATTTGAAGTCAAGTAGTATTCTTTCAAGGTCTGTAAAGAATGGTGCTGGAATTTCTTGCAGACAGTAACTGCACTTTATAGTCTGGGCTTTAATAGTGAAGGGAAGGGAGCCTCTTCAGGTTGGTGGTGAGCAGATGAGTAACTCGGGGAGATCTGTCTGGCCCCCACTTGAGGAAGGGCAAGGCTGGCCCTGAATGCTGAAAGGGGTTGAGATCCCCAGGGGAGGCCATGTAAGTATGGGTAAGCTCTGGCTGCTGTAAAAGTTAACATGACCTGGGTAACCTCAAACATCAAAAATTCACCCTCTAACAGTTCAAGGCTAGAAGTTAAACCAACTTGCCAGCAGCACCAGGTTTCTCTCAGAAGGTTCTTAGGGATGAGGTTCCCTGTTTCTTCAGCTTCCAGAAGTTCCTGGCATTCTTTGGTTTTTGGCCATATCACTCCAACTTCTTCCTCTGTTGCCAGAGAGCTGTGTGCTTTCTAGGTCCCTGGGTCTCTGTGTCTACTCCTCAATCCAGAATGGCTTCACCTTGATTTTAACTAAGTACACATGTAGTCACCCCCAAATAAGGTGACTTTCTGAGCTTCTACTGTGCTGTAGGACTCAGTCCTCTGGGCAAACCAGCTTCTATCATCATCAGATCACTTGGTTGGAAGGAAAGATGGGGCAGGTGTGTGTGTGTGTGTGTGTGTGTGTGTGTGTGTGTGTGTGTGCATGAGTGTGTGTGTGTGTGTGTGCATGTGTGTGTGTGTGTGTGTGTGTGTGTGTGTGTGCGTGTATCATTAGACCCTTACTTGAGAATCCAGACTCTCCTCCCAGCCATTTGTATGCAATTCAGCCATAACTGACTGGAGGAGGTGTCAAACAGGGGCTAAATTAGATAGGCTGGGGAAGGTTAACTGGAGGTGGGGGAGCAGGAGTGGGGCTTTCCATATACGTTGCTATGGAGAAGCCATCATCCATATAGGGTGTGGACTAGAATATGACTGTTTTAGAATCACACATCCTCCTGTCAATAACCCCTCACTCATGCTCTGTAAGTCCAATAAACCCAGTGGTTTCCCAGGGGGAAGCTTAGTGTAATTGTATTTTGGTTTGTTGTTGGGACCTTATGACAGTATGTGTTGTTTACATGTGCAGAGGGAAGAAATTCTTATAATACATTGCAAATGTGAATTTTAAGGGCACAAACAGATTTTACCCCATTACCCCGTAGAGGGGACAGGAAGAGACCGTGGTTGTTGGGGTGACTGAGAGGTAAGCCCAAGCTGTTTCTTTTAAACAAAGATGAGCATTGTTCTCCCAAATTCATCCTAAAACTTTAAGCTTAGAGATATCGAGCAAGTGGCAAGGTGGATTCTTAGGTGTACCCTAAAGTCCACACTTGTCACACAAACCCAGAGTGTGAGCAAGAACTGACAGTCTAGCATAAGCTCTGAGGAACAGGTGAAGGGTTACACAGGTGTAACCAAGGGCCCTAAGCAGCAGCTGTGCTGTTAGTCATCAGAGCGCCCTCTAGACGAGCATCCAGTTTTCCTGACTGAAAGTACTGAGGCTGCCTGTGGAAAGAGGCTGTCTGAAGAGGCAGAGTGCCTGGAGAAGTCATTGTTTGGTGACAAGCCAGACAGAGATTGTCAAGATCCAAGAGACTATAGCCTAGCCACTGTCACCTGAGTCTCTGCACTGAGGACCCTGCTGGGTCACGTTGTGATTTCTGACCATGTTAATGTTGGGATGCTGGCTGTGTCTTGTTTAACTTAGGAAGGTAGTTATGGTTGGCTGTATGGCAACAGGAAATGAGCACACCATCTCTCCTACCAAGCAAGGCTGTTGGAGCAGAAAGCCACCATATTGCTCTCAGCAGCCTTCATCTACTGCTGCCCTGTAAGATCTCAGGTAAGAACCAGATGCCAGCACATGGTAGGTGGCTCCCATGAATGGGGGGAAGGAAGTAAAGGTGGCTGACAGGTAAGCCTGAATTGTAGTGTTTAAATTGCTATGTGCTATGGACCAGGCTGTGCTGAGCCATTCCCTGAGGTAGGAGGCGTGGTGCTGCCAAGCTGGGATTTGGAGTGAGAGGAAGAGCCAAGCTTCCTATACTGAGGTGGAAAGTTCTACAAGCCATTAAGCTAGTAGTTACAGGTCATCATGAGTAACCGTTCAGGATCAGTGATGGTCCACAATCGATCTTGGTGAGGAGCCTGTTTCCTTCAGGTACATTCAGGATCAAAGACACTGACCTCAGTGAAGGTTCCGAACTCTTCTAGACTGGCTCAGTGACTTGAGACCATCCTCTGTCACCAGGTGCCTGTCTGGATCTCAGAGGGGAGAGTATCATCCTGAGTATAGGTTTGTGAGATACTAAAGGGAATCACAGAGCATATGGGACCATGGAGTGGGAATCTCACTCTAAACTATTATGTATGTCCGTGCATTGAAATGATAAATTAATCCATTTGTTTTGCAATTGCAAGGGGTAAAACTAAATATCACTGACCTAGGACCCTGACCCGGACATGCTCTTCACCTCTAGACTAAGCAATGTCATGGGCCATATTGTGGCTTCAGGTTTGTGTCTTGCTTGTGTCTCACCACCCTTTTTTGTTGACTCAGAAACCTTGTGGAAAACTGCCTGAGGCTTTTTAGGTGTTTCTGAACTATTTCTAATCAAGGTTGAGGTTGCCTCTCATAAACCAGTCACACCTAGAGTGGTAGGGAGGTCAGATTGCAAAGATCTGTACTGCCAGGTTTCAAAACATCCTTAACTGTTCTAGGAAAAATAATATGGGCTTGTATTTAATGTATATACACACATAAAAACATAGACACACACACACACACACACACACACACACACACACATCTCTGGGTGCCTGCAGGGAATTGGTCACAAGACTCTGAAGATGCCAGACCTGTAGATGTTCAAGTCCATTTATAAAATATTAACATATAACCTACCGCATGGCATCCCCCATACATGCATTTTAAACTAGGAGCAATCAACCCATGCCTTTAGTCAATGGACTCTCGACACAAAATTGTAAACTTACCTGAAATATAATGAGATGTTCATATATGTGATCTTTTCAATTTAATTTTCATTTATTATTATTATTTTTATTTGGTAACCTCACTTCTGAGCTTGAATGTGAGCTTTGTAGAGAATAACGTAGGCTTGAGATGTCCTGTGGGGCTGCAGGTTGAATACCCCTGCTTTCGACCTTCTTCCCACGAGCTGTAAGAGTTAAGGTGAAGTAAATTCTTGGTAGGAGCTTCTCCTCTAGTTTAGGTAGTAAAGACAAGGAAACAAGTCTATATATTAACGACAAGTGTAATTTTTCTCCATAATATCTTCCCTTGTGGGTAGTTGAATCTGAAGATTAGAATATGCAGATTCTGAGGACTGAATAAACGCATGTACGAGTATAAAAAACACATACTTCATATGCATGTATGATCAAGTACTTACAAGCACAAGTTCATGGAGAAAATATACACAGATGTGTACGTGCCATATGTACATGTGTGGACACTTCTTTCCCTGAGGTGGTATCTCTCTGGCCTGTATAATCTTCTTTCTTATACTAGGATTCTCTGTGATCATCCTTTATACCAGTCATCCCCAACTTCTGAGTTATGAGCCCTTTGAGAAAGTCAAGTGACCTTTTCACAGGGGTCACATATCAGACATCTTGCATATCAGATAGTTACATTATGATTCATAACAATAGGAAAATTGGTTATGAAGTAGCAACAAAAGTAATTTTATGGTTGGGGCTCACCACAGCATAAGAAACTGTATTAAAGGGTCGCAGCATTAGGAAGGTTGAGAATCACTGTCTTCTATTGCCACCCTCAGTGTTCTGGTGGCATCTGTCATGTGATCCTTATGTGCTTGGGATGAATAACCATCAAGGTAACATACCTTTCTGTCAAACTCATTATTGATTCTATCTCTAGAACAAATGATACTTTAGGATTTGTAAGTTTTCCCATTGGATATGGGCTAACGAGTTGAAGTAACTCCTAAGTAAGGGGCACTGTTTAGCTTAGCTATGAACTTGAAACAATCTAGAGTTGCCTGAGCAGACAGGCTCAATGATGGACTGTCTAAGTTGTAAATGGATCTGAAGGATCATCTTACTTACCCACCTTGGCGTGGAAAAATACAACCCACTGTGGACACCTCCATTCCCTAGGCAGAATTTCTTAACAGTATACGACTGAAAAAATTGAGCTGGACCCAAGCCAGCAAGACAGAAATGCACTCATCACAGTCATGTGATGTGACCAGGCGTTGGAGCTTCTACAGGTTATGACTTCTTTGCACAGCGATGGCGCATAACCTGGAATTATGAAATAACCTCCTTGTCCACTGTGTTTCTTGTCATTGGGTTATTTTACCACCACAACAGACATGAAATTAGAGCTATGAGCAGAGTTTTCTTCAATTACGCACAAATGCAAAATGTCTCTGTGAAAGGGAAATCCTAAAAGTTGTCAGAATATGCTAGAATAGCACGCTTAGGGAGGAAGCACATGCAGAAGTGGACAGAGCTAGACTAGTAGAGCTGAGGCATGCTCTTGCCAATTCAGACGTAGACGTGGATCAGTGGGGCAAGTTCGCTTTACCCAGAACTCCAGCTCAGCAGCTATGGATGTAGCAATTGCAAGTCCAGCAGTGCCAACCAACGACAGTGCATTTGCCCAGCTTTCTACAGCAAACGTGTTATGCCTATTAGAAAGACTCCCATCTTTTGGTATATACCTTTCCCGCAAACATAGCCATGTCTGGATTCCAGGAACACCAAATGAGAAAAGTAACATATTAAAAAGAGAAAATGAATTTATGATAAATAACTGGAATCTGAAGTCCTTGCAACTTCATTGGGATTTTTCAGATTTGAAACCACAACAGACCGGAATTCCATCACAGCCTGCTACATTCATAAACACTTGTTACTGCATGCTGTGCAAGGTCGCATGTCCTTATATCTTACTTGATTAAGCCCACAGTGAAGTTCCTCCTGCCAGGCCTTGTTCTCTGAACATGTTGTCTGAGGCCATCAGAGAACATTTCGTGTGTCTGTCTTGGGTTATCCATGTGCCATGCATGTGATGCCATGCATGCCATGGTGTGATCACTGTGTCCAGAAAGGGCTCTCCCAAGGTGTACACATTCCCTGTGTCATCCTGGGCCATCTCAGAGCATAGCTTTGCCATCCTCCCTGTTGGCATGGACTTTCCATGAGCATCAGAGCTGGAACATGCAGGCGTTCTGCCATCTAAGGGTCTGCCGTGCGTGTTTACAGATTCAAGTGCTGTTTTAAAAGTGTGTGCTTGGAGTCTCGAGTGTAGTGAGCTGAGCTGGTGAAAAAAAATAATATTCAGCTCAGCACTTTGGCAAAGAGCATTCTTATGAGGCAGACTCATTTATTTACCTTCCCAGCTGGAAAAGACACATGGAGGTAGGCAGCCAAGAAGAGGAGGGATAAATGGGGAGCGGGGAGCAGGGTTTGGCTCCCGCTATATTGATTTTGGCAAAAATGCCACGTGAAAAATTATGCCTCAGATAAAAATAAATTATAATCTACAAGTATTTGAATGAGGAGGGTTCCCTGTGAGAACTTAATAAATGAATGCTAATTCAGTTACCAATTTGTAGCCATGAAACATAACCAGTCACGTTATTCTGTGTAGCTTGTTTTGGAAAAGATTGCATAACCCATGGAGCCATCCTTCACAAAGTGCATAAAAGTGTCGGCGTATATATAATTTATACAGCGCATGTTAGTTATGGTCTGTTTAATAGTATTTAATGCTGTCGCATGACATCATTCTTTCATTTACCCATTGGAAAAAAAATAAAAAGACCAATCAAAAGCACTTTATAGTGTAAGAAATATGCTTATTGAATTTGATAAAAATTGTAGGAGACAATAAAACAGATTCGCTGGGGGAGGTATCTTTTTTAAAGATTTTTGAAGAGTTACTATGGTGGAGTATGTGCAGTATTTACACTGTAGTTATTTTAATCATAATTTACTTAGGGTGTGTGTGTGTGTTATCTAATAAGCTGCTAATGTGCCCTCAGCAATTCATTTTGCCGACAGCACAGTAAATTGCCACATAGCCTTGGCCCTTTATTAGTAGTAATGATTAAATCCAGTTTTAGTTGTACTTACTACACTCTCTCCACTGCCTACGGGGCATCCCTATGGGGTGGGGGGGAGAGAGAAGTCAATGCTTCTAACCTTAATCTGTCCATCTTTTATCCAAAAATCTATTCTGTACATTTTCAGCCAAATATATCCCACTTCTATTTACAGGCATTCTGTTTTTATGCTGCACAGAGTAGTTAAGGTGCTGTAAGAGAGTAGGACTAAATGTTATAAAAGGTCGCATAAAATAAAATATAGCCAGAGTCTTCTCTGTTCAGTAAAACACTGGATAAAAGAAAACCTGCCTCTTGTTATTTGTGTGTGTGTGTGTGTGTGTGTGTGTGTGTGTGTGTGTGTGTGCGTGCGCATAAGTCTGAAATTCTATAAGAAGCCATCCTGGTTTGCTTCTTTGTTGATATGATAAAACACTAACCAAAACTTACTTGGGAAAGGAAGGCAGGGCTCCATAGTGGAGAGAAGCTATCATAGGAACTCAAGGCAGGAACCTGGAGGCAGGAACTGAGGCAGAGGCCAGGGAGAAACTGCTTACTGACGTGTTCCCTGTTGCTTGTTCAGCCTACTTTTTTATAACTCCCAGAACCACTGTCTAGAGATAGGATCACCCATAGGGTCTAGGCCCTCCCATATTAATCATCAAATGCCTCCCGGACTTGCCTTCGGGCCAGTCTGATAGAGACAAATCCTCAATTAAGGCTCCCCTCTTCCCAGATAGTAACCAGAGCAGAGATCAAAGCATCAGCATCAAATATGGTACCAGAATATTCTCCCATGCTCAGTCTGTAGCTGAATTCTCTCGGGTGTGACTGCACATTGTTCCTGCAAAGCCACCTTTTATTAGACTGATCATAGAAACTTAAGTGACAAACTCTAGTGTATCACCAACTGTGCCTTCCTTCAGTTCTAGGCATGGGTATCTGCATGTGGCAGCTTGGACAGCCTGCTCTAGGCCCACACATTTGAACACAGGAACATGGACAAGGTGTCTTGGGACCTCACTCTACCTTCAGCTGGAGGTTCTTTCCTCTACGCTTGGGTTCTGTCCATAGATCTGTACTTGATCTTCAGTTGTGGGGTGGGTATTGGGCAAAATTCCCCACTGAGACTGAACGAGTACCTTGGGATTTGCCAAAGGCTTCCTCGCTGGCCACATGGGTGGTACTTTTTGCACTAGGGAGCAGCTTTCTTATGTCTTATGTTCCAATTGTAGTGTAGTATTCTAGGAGGGAGCAGGGGCATCTGCAGGCTCCACCCATATCCTACAACCTTGCTTGGATCTCAGCTCTGTGGAGTACGTTGGTCCAGTGTAACTCCCGGCTTGTTTACATCTTGCCACAGGTGCAGTTGGGGCCTGGGCCCTAGGTCTTTCCAGCCTCCAGCAGCTCTCTCACGTCTCTGTCTGTCTCTTTTAGACCCTGTCCTCCTCCTACTCCTTTATCCAGTCTGAGCACTGTGTACCTGCTTAGGGCTTCCCAGTCCTAGGGAAGTTTCCTCTGCCCTATTTCTCACTGTGACTACCCCCTCTCTCTCCTGCCCTCCCTCCCTTCTCTCCAATCCAGATGTTCCAGAACTAAATGTCATTCCTGTTGGGTCCTGCTGAGTGCAAATTTGGAAATGTGGGCTAATGGGGGATCCTGAGTTAATGGCTTCCCCGCCCATGTAACACTTGGCAGAGCCTTTTAGACACACTACTTAGCCTAAAGGAGGATACGAAGGTGCAGTTTCTTGTTCAGGGGAAGTGGAGGGCAGAGTTTGTTAAGAAGACCTTTGAATTTAAAGGGTGCGGTGGCTCATCTGTGTCATCAGGAAAGGGGATGCAGAGAGAGTTTTGTCTTCCATTCCCAGCATCTCCCACTCTTCCTCATTTCATCCAGCTCCGTGCACAGGGTGCGGGACCAGAGCCTCCAGTGTTCTCATTCTTGTGATGTTAAGTTGGATATCAGAGTCTACTTTCCAATCTAATCTTGAGCCTGTGTGGCTGTGTCCTTAGGGAGGGCATCTAATGCTTCCATCCATTGCAGATGGCAATGTGAGCCTCCTGGGATGTTGCAGAGAGGACGACAGGGGTGCAGTGTTAGCCCATTCGTCAAAGGACACCAAAGCCTATGTGATGTCCTCATATGGCCTCAGTCACTCGAGAGATCTAGATGGAGCCTCAGAAAAGCTCTTCACTCTAAACATCGTCCAGTGTGAGGCAGTCTGTCTGGCTATGTAGCTAACTCCAGGAAGTGATATGAACTATGCCTGGAGGTCAGCAAGCAACAAGTTCAGAAGGAAAATTAGCAGGGCTGGTAGGAGTTAGGCCTGGGGTTGATTAGATCTGGGGTTGATTGATTAGGCCTGGAAAGGTCTGGATCTCCCAAACCTTACTCTCACTTTGGGGTTCCCTTCCTCTTGAGGCTGCTTCTGAAATATGACATGCAGCCTCATGAGGAACCGAAAAGCCTCCTGAGGCAAATCTGTTCTTTTGGATAAATTTCCTCAAGTGACCAAATCTACTTGCTAGCTCTGAGGGGAGCCTTAAACAAACTCACCATATAGTGGCATCAAGTCTGGGAGTCAGGGTCCTCACCGCTGCCACCCAGCATCCTCTCTGCAGCCAGGACAGTACTCTGAGTCTTTGAATCAGAAACCCCACAGCTTCCTGAAACCCCTCAGTGGAGCTGGAGCTTCCTGGTATCTTCTAAGATCTTCCTTGTTCACGAGATCAAACACACCGTCTGTGGACTGATGACTTTCCTATGTGTGTAGTCACAGCTTTGACCCGATTAATATCGAGAGGTCTCTTTGCTTTCTTGGCGCATTCCTAGTCTTCTTCCTTCCTCCAACTCTGGCCCAGGCTGGTTGCTGATGTCATAGCCTTCATGAGTAGTAAAAGGATACTTTAAGAAAAAAAAAATCTCCCGGTTAAATTGATCTCTTTTCCTCGGAGACTTTTAGAAATAGGTAGCTTATGAAAACAGGCTAAACAGTGGCTGTTGGGGATGAAATTGGAGTGGAAAGAGGTAATTCCTCCTGGAAAGCCACGGAGCAGCAGGAAGTGCTCTGGCACACAAGGTTCATAGGAACTTCAAATACGTTGTCATCTTTTTACCTGGTCTTAGAAGTCAAAAATGTTGTTTGACAGATTTTTTTCCCTGCCCATGTTTTTTTAATTTCTCCTCTAAACAAAAGCATATGATATATTTTGGTAGGGCCTCCTGTCGTCAGATGTTTAATTTCCCGTGGTTCATCCCAAATTGTCCCTATTAGCCAATTCCTAGTGCAGTGATTCATCTAAAACAAAGCGATTTCCCGGAGGCCCCCACAGCATCTCTGCTAGGCTCCCTGGCCTGGTGAGCAAATGCACCTGCTACTCTTTGAGAAACAAGGCCACCAAAACCACCTTTGTGACACAGGACTCCAGTGTTGCTTTGGATAACAGTCTGCAAACGGCATTTCCCAAGGAAAGGGGCGAGGGGGGAGGGGCTTGCTCCCCAGTGTTGGAATGTAGACAACTAGCAGGGTGTTTTTAATTACCCGGATGCTCAGGCAAGGAGTGGAGTCAGCTGACAGTTGCCTTCAATATGCAGACTACAAATTATTAGTGCATGAAAATGGCTTCCAAGTTCTGTGGCTGGGTCTAGTAATTTTGGATATTTTCCATGCTATTACTGCCTGCTCCATATACCTTTACTGGTTCTTTTTGAGATTAACTTAATGGCATTCTGCAGAGAGGGACTGCCTACTGAGAGGAGTGCTTGCCTGGGAAGATGGACCGAGTCCCCACTGAGAGGCATTGATTTGGCACAGAGAGATGCCTTAGCATTAATTTACTCGAGTATCACATTATTCAAAACAAATAACGGAAGGCTTTTGAGGAGTCAGAGTCAATATTTGCATTCAACATTTCGGGTCCATTAATGCATATCCCAGGTTGAGAAGGGCTGGGCTCTGCCATGTTGTGCCAAGCCAGTAATACATCCCGTGCTGCCACAGGTATTTCCCTTCAGGCATTAAATGCTGTTTCCCTGCCCTGAAATGTCTCTCAGTCCCCATTATGCTTCTCCAGTGAGCCCATCATTCCCTTGCAGCTCCACTTAGTGGGTGTGTGACGTCCTTGTCCTGCTATCAGCCCCTCGAGTGCAGTAGGATTTCTCTGTGGAGACCGTTTCCTTAGGGACACAGATGTGGGAACTGGAGCTCTGTATAATCCCAGGGAGGCTCGAAAACATGTCAAGGTCATGCTGCTCACAAAGCTGTTGTCACCCAGGAGGCTGATCAGAGCAAACTGAATCTCCAGGATCCCCACAGCGGACTCACTAGGACTCTCTGACTCTGTAGTGCCTGGATGATGGTTAACCACTGCTCCTGAGTGGGGAATTGCTGTGACTCACAAAAGTGTCCATCAAAGGTCCACATGCTTGGACTTGATCTCCAGGGTGGCTCTATTGAAATAAAGAAGCAGGGCCTTATAGAAAGTCTTTATGTCATTAGGGGTGTACCCCAGAAGACAGTTATGGTAGCCTAGGTCTTCCTGGCTCTCTTTTTGCTTCCCATATAACCAGCTGAGCAGTTTTTTTCCACCACCAAGTGTTGCCTCCTCATGGGCCTAAAGCAGTGGGACTTACAGATGCTACATTGCACACTATCCAGAGAATAGAGCCAGTGCACAGAACACAGAATACACAAAATAGCAAGTAAGAGACTATGGAATACTCTGTCCTGGAGGGTCCTCTGTAGCACTGCTCAGCTCATTCCATTGTGTGACCATGTAGACTCGTAATCCTGGAGCAAAATAACTAAGCAGGGGAATTGTGTCATTTCTCTATTCTCTTGGAGCCATTGGTAACAGTTACCTCACTCATTGACACCCTGTAGTCTGAGTGTCTAAAGCTAAACCATTCTGAGATTATGCAAGGGACAGAGTCAATGAGAATTCCCTCTTCATTCTTTCCTTCTTGCCCTACCCCCCCTCTCCACCTCCTCTCCATTCAACATCAGGCAGGGACCAAGAGTCCTAGAGAGAAAAGAGATAGCAGTGTTAATTCTATGAAGGGCTCTCCAGTCGCCCTCCATAAAGACAGGCCAATTTCCATTTGAAAAGCTTGCTTGTTAATGAGCCCCATTCTCCTAGCCTATCACCCCACAAGCAACCAGGCTGCTTTGAAGTCAACACAGTCTATTATGGGTGAAATAAACCCCTCAGAACAAAGGACAGCTCAAGTACAGACCTGCAGAGGCCAGTGGCAGAAGCCCATGTTGGCCTCACTGCAGATCTGCTGGCGGGGCCCCATGGGAGAGTGGTCTTGACCTTTAGGACTCTCCTTGAGCAGGCAAGATTGGATTCAAGAGATGTCCCCATCCCTGGTCTTCTCTTATAGCATCCCAGCCCCCCCAAGCAGAGCTGCTTATAGGTGAAAAATGCCTTTGCTTGCTTTCTCCACATTTTCAAGAGTCCTTGAAAGAGGAGTTTTTTTTGCGGGGGAGGACTGATCAAATTTTCCTTTCTTCCAATATCTTTTATTCATGGGGAAAATAACATGTTTAAATATTTGGTGGTCCAGCAGTAACAATAAATATTGTTAGCAAGTCAGGACTGGGAAAGAGTTTTCAGTTGGGAAAGTGCTTGCCTCACAAGCATGGGGACCTGAGTTCTGCCTGAAGAATCCATGAAACAATGTTCAGTGTGGTGGCATGTGTTTCTAATTCCCATGTGGAGAAGGTGAAGACAAACGAGTGATTGGCAGTTAGCCTAGTGGCGCTTGGGGAACTCTAAGCCAATGAGAAACTTATCTCTAGAATAGGGTAGACTCTCTTTGGGCCTATGCACATACACTCAAGCCCACACATTCGCGAACACACACACACACACACACACACACACACACCTGTCAGCAAATCATAATGGATTGAAGGCCATGGAGAATTGTCATCTTCATTCAGGAGGAGTTTGGTTCAGGTGTTAACTGACGTGGTGTGGGTTTCATTGTTATTGCATCTCAACATCCAAATTTCTCTGAACACAGGGGAGCAGAAAGAGAGCAGGGTGTCTCTGACTCTGAGGGAGAAGGAATTCCACACTGCTGAACTGCTACAGCCTCTGTCTCAATTGCTGCCACAAAAGCTCAAAAACCCGGTAGGCAGCCAGCACAGCCATCCACTTACTTCTGGTAAGATCACATGGTGCGGCAGGAAGGGATTGGAAAACTCTTTGTATAGCATCTTTTAATTGATCTTAAACATTGAACTCATGGTTTTCAGTTATACATCTCCTTAAATTCTGGGCTGAAGAGAAATATTCATAACCATAGTGACAGTGAGGGGAGACATCTGACAAGGAACTTCGTGAGTGGTGGAAGCTGAGTGCAAGCCTCATATCCCCCATAGGTATCTCATCGTACAGCACCACGTTTCTGCAATGGCTGTCCTTACTCCACCTCTAGCAGGTGTAAGTTTAACATACAAGAATAGGGACACATATGTACACACAAGTAGGCATAGGACAGACAGCTAGGCATTTGTGATTCTGCACAGCTGATTTCATCCTTTGAGTGTTTGTCTTATTAAAGATCTAATCTTCTGACTTCCTAGTGCCTCATTCACATTTTCAGATAAATATCAGAGTGAGTTGTCAAGTTCATGTACAAAGCCCTCCTGAGTTAGAGACTTAGACTCCATCGGCTCTGCAGAGCCTAGAAGGATTGAACCACTGAGCAGAGACTTGCTGGGATATGGGTGTCTGCCTCTCCCATCTTCTATTGCCTCTCTATAGGATGCTATGCCGATTTCCACTTAGATTACAAATCTATCAGTAGATGTATCCCCTAGTAAATGTTTTTTCATGCTACTCCAACTAGTATCCATAGAAATTAACTTTTCAGTTGTTTCTAATGTATAGAATACAGTTTTGACTTTTATACACTAATCCTGAATCTTTGACAAATTGAATTATGTATATCAAATCTAATTATGTATATCAAATTGCCCCAAAAATGGTTTTGAGTTTTTCCTTCGTAACATGAATATCTTTATTTTTCTTGTCTTATCACAGTGTCTAGTTCATACCATGATGATAATGATAGTAGCAAATGTTTTTGTCTTTTTTCCTAACTTCAGGTGTCAGGTTTCAATAGTTCATTAAGAAGCATAACCTTTTCTCTGTATGTGTGTGCATTCTTTATCTAAAGAGGCTCCTTTCAATTTGTTGGATTTTTATGATGCATGAATATTGAACATTATTAATTTCACTTTCTGCTTCTGCTACAGTGATTTCAGGTTTTATATTTATAAATGGGGTCACTTATGCTTCCTAATTTTCAAATTCTATACAAAAATTTTTACTCCGAGTGTAGGTGAATGAAACTGGAAGATGTAGTGTTCTACGGTCTATTCTCATTCTGTGACTGCCTCAAAGGGAAGAGCTTTCCAGTGGCTGGGGTGATGCGAAATTGTAATCCTAGCACTTGAGAGGCTAGAAAGGTTGCTGAGGGTTTGAGCCTAGCCTGGGCAATACAGTGAGTATCAGATCATCCTGGGTTAAATAATGAGATCCTATTTTAATAAGTTAGTAAATCAATTAATCAATCTATCAACAAGAAAAGCTAACCACTTTGTGACTGAGATATCAATTGCCACACTTAATGAAACGACTGATGTGTGTGTGGTGTGGTGTGTGATGTGGTGTGGTGGTGTGTGTGTGTGTGTGTGTGTGTGTGTGGTGTGTGTGTGTGTGTGTGTGTGTGTGTGTGTGTGGTGTGTGTGTGTGTGTGGTGTGTGTGTGTGTGTGGTGTGGTGTGTGTGTGTGTGTGTGTGTGTGTGTGTGTGTGTGGTGTGTGTGTGTGTGTGTGTGTGTGTGTGTGTGTGTGTGGTGTGTGTGTGTGTGTGTGTTTTGAGACAAGCTCTCCCATAGCTTAGGCTGATCTCAGACTTGCTATGTAACTCAGGATAATCTTGAATTCCTCACTTTGCTGTCTCCAACTTCCAATTCTGGGGTTACAAGGATGTACCATACTTGTTTTGTGTGGCACTGGTATGGAATGCAGGGCCTTGTGCGTGTTAGGCAAGCATCTACCAACTGAACCACTTCCCCATCCAGACTATTTATATGCATCCCAATTTTAATATTTGGCAAATCCTTTCTGATAGGCATTTTATTTCCCTCAGTGACACAGATATAGGCCAGATTAGACCAGATTAAAAGTAGATAAAGGCAGGTTCATTAGGCGGCAGCTCTCTGGTGGGGTCACCAATCTCACAGGTAGAGATCAGTGAAGTAACACCACTGGGTTAAGACAAGGGGGTGGGACTGTGTCCATGTATAGTACAAAGCTGAGGCTGTGTGAACACCCTTGGGTGGGTTGCTAGGAACGTGGAGATGAGGACTGAGGCCATGTCAGGCTCCGAGTTTTCTCCAGGCACTCAGGAGAGTTTCCTCTGTGTGGGTGGTGATGGGAAAGGAAGGCAGATGGGCTTCCCAACTTCTTCCAGGGATGAGCAGGGGCTCCAGCGTAACATTTTTGTGTGGAAAAAAAATTAAACCAGCCTGCCATGTCAAGAAAACAAAAACAAAACACTAAGAATATTTTTCCTTGCCAGTGACAGAAGACAAATATTTAAGCCAAATTAAAATTTTTGGAAAACCTGCATTGAGCACCTAGTAATTTCTCATGCTGGTTTGCTGGGTATCCAGGGTTTCCTGCCTCACTAAAATTTTGTTATTCACATTGGAATCTGCCCACCTAAATTGTTCCCACCAACTGCTGGCTTATTGGTGTCCTAGTATTTTTTTTTTAAATGACGACGTAGGTAGAGGTCTTGGTGACTACTACAAAATAATGTGTAAAGACAAGCTAGCCTTGGAAAGATCTATACAACCTGTTGCCTGGTCTCTGTCTGATTAATCACTGCATGTTACAAAACTCACATGGAAAAAGGAACTTTATTTCTTTGGAAATGTCCTTGTAGCCATTCTGGCTGGGTGCCTTTGGGGAGGATCTTTGAGGGTTGTCTCTTGAGGGTCTTTGGGGGGCTGCTGCCTTCCCACCTGCAGCTGTTTGAGCAGCAGGCTCTTTCCCCTCTCTTGCCGTCACCTTTGGTGAGCTTCCACTTAGCACTTAGCAAGGTGCTTTCTGGGAGATGCTTTTGGGTTGGCTTCTCTTGGAGGTTCCTTGGCTCCTCGCTCAGTTATTCTGTTTTTCGTTTTCTTTGCTTCCCTGACTTTGAAAGAGCCAGCAGCCATCCTGCTGCCCCTCTTCTGTCTTCCATCTTGTTAGCCCATCACGTGGCTAACCATTTGGAATGGACTTCTCCCAGGCTCGACCCACCCAGGTCTGGAGGGTACTGTGTTGAATGTGAGCTACACACAGAGTTAAAAGGTGCAACATGGCTCTTGGCTTGAGCTCAGGGCCCACAAGCCACGCCCTATTCTGACTGACATCTCTAAGCTCAAATAGATTTTCCACATGAGGCTCACCTTCATGAAGTACCTGAACAGGGTCAGTGGAGCTCATGCAGGAGAGACCACTGGGCACCAATATGCACACTCTGCCAGGTGCAGGTCAGACTGTTCCATTCCAGAAACATCATCTGCCAGGTTTGGGTCTTGTATGGAGAGAGGAGAAGCCTGACCAATTACCTGACAGAGCCGTGAAAACCCTTCTCCTTTCTCAACTACATGTCTGTATAGAGTTGGAGTTTATACACTTCAGCGAAAAAGAGTCATGAGAGATTGAAAGCAGCTGGGAATCTGAGTGTCCAACTGTCTTAAATTAAGTCAAATATTAGAGAAATTTTAAGAATGTGGAAGAGTGCTGCCATTTTCCCAAGCTTGCATTAGAAGACATAATTATTTCTCTGAAGATGATGTTGTTTAGGTTGACGTGTGACAGATTTGTTCCTGTTCATAAATGAGTCAATAAAAGTCTTTAAAAGCTTAGGTTTAGTTTAGGGTGTGTCAAACAATGTTATCTCTGACATGAAAAATATTTTTTTAATGTTTAGTAAATTTTGCAACCTTAAAACCTCTACATGAAGATCAAAATATTTGGGCTTAGATCATAACTCTCCAGGCTTTTTATGTTTCTGGTCTACATGAATGTATACACTCAAGTCTGTGGATTCTTTATAGGTATTTGGAAATTTTGACAAGTCTTATTTTGCTTCTTATTCATATATATCCATTTCACAGAGTGATAGTCTTCATAAAGAGATTTATAACTAAACATACCCCAAATCATACCATATTCACCTAGAACACCTTTCCCTTGTTTCTCTGGCTAGTCTCCTGCCCCCATTCCCTCCATGATCCTTTTAGTTTACCCCTTCCCTGATATCTTCCTTCATATATGTATGTATGTATGTATGTATGTATGTATGTATGTATGTATGTATATATATATGTCTGTGCTGTGAGTGCACATGTAAACACGCATGCAAATATGCAAATATATCATCTAGGAACCACAAATGGAGATAAATATTAATCTTTTCTTTCTGAGGCTGGCTTATGTTGTTTAATTCATGATACCCAGTTACATCCATTTGTAGCAGATGACATAGTTTTACTGTTCTTTATGGTGAAAAAAAAATCCTACTTAGTATATGTTTCATATTTTCCTTATGTGTCCATGTGTTGACAAGACAGCTTGGCAGATTCCATAACTTGGCAGCTGTGAACAGTAATGACTTTAACATGGATTTACAAGGATCTCTGTGGAATGTTGACTCTTCAGACATATACTTTTGGAGTGGTACAGCTGGGGCATATGCTAGACCTGTTTAGAGTTTTCTTTGTTTTTGGTTTGGAACCTCCACACTGACTTCCACACTGCAGGATCTATTTACATTCTCCTCAGCAGCACTTAAAGGTTGCTTTTCCTAACATCCTCCCCAGCCTTGGTCGCTGTTTGTTGCTTATTGATAGCCTCCCTCTTGGGCTCATGTAGAATCTCAAAGCACTTTTAATTTTCATGACTCTGTCATTCAAGGATATTGAACATTTTTCCTTATCTTTATTGGTCATTTGTCTATCATCTTTTGAAAAGTTGTATGTTCATTAGCCCATGTATTGACTGGTTATTTGGTTTTGGAACATTTGGTCTCTGGGGTTCTTTATATGTGTCAGGTACTAATCCTCTGTCAGATGTACAAGTAGAAATCTTATTAATTTTATATGATCTCATCTATCCGTTCTTGCCATCATTCTTTTGATTCCTAGAGTTTTTGCAGAAAGTCCTTACTTATGTCCATGTCTTGAAGTGCTTTTCTGATGTTTACCTCAGATTTCCTGGTCTTATACTAAGGTATTTAATCAGTTTCTAATTTATTCGAGTAAATAAATGAGATGAGAGATGATATGAACCCAGTGTCATTCTTTTATTTGTGGATATCCAGTTTTCTCAGGACTACTTGTTGTAAGGCTGTCTTCTCCATTGGATGCGTTTGGGATCTTTGTCAAAAGCCACATGGCTGTAATTTAATTCTGGTCTTCTATTCTACTCCATTTCTCTATCTATCAAGTCTGTTTTATGCCAGTGCTATGTTGTTCATGCTACTGTGGCTCTGAAGTGTAATTTGGAGTCAGTACTACTTTGGCTACTTTGAATCTTTGCACATTTACAAAAATACTGTTAAGTGTGTTTGTGTGTGAGTGGTCTCGCATGCACCACAGTACAGATGTGGATATCAGAGAACAACTTTGTAGAGACAGTTCTTTCCTTCTAGCTTTAATGGGTTCTGAATATGAAGTCAGGCTTGTGTTAGCCATCTTTCTGGTCTTCAGTTTTGTTCTTATTAAGACAAGCATCAGAAAGCATATGGATAAAAATCATGCAGTTAGGATTTTAATAGTTAATTTAAAATACAATACATGGGGTAGTGTGGTAGAGAGATGGCTCATCAGTTAAAAATACTTGCTGTTCTTAACAGAGTAACCTGGTCTAATTTTCAGCAAGCATAAGACCACTCAAAATCATCTATAATTCCAGTTGCAGTGGATCTGATTAATTTTTCTGGCTTTCTTGGATGCAAGATGTGTCTGTGTCTCACATATACAATTGGAGCAAAACCACACATAAAATAAAATAAAATAAATCTTTTTAAAATGACAATATTAGAACCAGGCATGGTGTTGCACATTTGTAATTCAAAAACTCAGGAGGCTGAGGCAGGAGCATCATGAGTTTGAAGCCAATCTGGGTTGCATAATGAGATTCTGTGTCAAAGCATAAGCATAAAAAGACAACATTCACCATTAGCCTTTAGGTAGAATATTTGTTCCATTTATATTTAATATAACTTTATGTATAAGGGATTATACAGAATGTACTTTTTATTCTTTGGTTTTTACTTATTTCTTGTTATGATATCAAGTATTTTTATTATTAATTTTTTCTCTACTCTGCTAGTATATTAGTTGTACATTCTTCTTTAATTAGTTAAATTAGAGATTATTGCTGGGCCCACCCCAGTCTGGTTCACTTGCATATTATTGATTATTTAGAGTGAATTTCATAAGAATTCTCTCCCATTTCTCCATTCAATGGCCTTAAAATATTTTAACTAAGTATCACATTGTTCCTTTACATTTTAATTTTACTCAGATTAATTTCTCCACCAGGTTCACACCCACATTTACTTTTTTTTCTGGCCTCTGGTTCTTACTGTGTTATTGTAAGTGAGCTTAGATCTACTTTTCTGAAAATTGATTTTCTCTGTTCTCCCCTGCCTCTGTCTCCCTTCATCTTTGTCTCTGCCTCTTTTAGTACGTCTTTTCTCTCTCTTTCTGTCTTAATAAAAAAAAAGTTGGTATGTTTGTATATGATAAATATGATAAATACATGGTGTGTGTGTGTGTGTGTGTGTGTGTGTGTGTGTGTGTTTGTACGTGTACTCACACAATCTAATGCACTTGCTTCTTTGGATATATGTGGTGGTCAGAGATTGATGTAATATCTTCCTCAATCTCTTTTGTACACTGCTATTATGTATTATTAATTATTTTGAAACCTATCATCATCATCATCATCATCATCATTATTATTATTATTATTATTATTATTATTATTATTATTATTATTATTATTATATCCAGTCCAATTGAACCTGGTACTCACTGTTTCGGCTAGACTGGCTGGCCACCACCCTCCAGGTTCCCCTACCTCTGCCTACTATTACAGATGAGTGCTTTCCAAGCATACCTTTTAAATCGGTGCTGAGATCTGAATTCAGGTCCTCACACTTGTACAGCAGGAAGTTTAGACAATGACATCTATTTGCATATATAAACACATGTGTGCACATGTGCATATTCATATACATTTGTACATACTTGTAATATGTATGCATATATGTATACATGTGTGTCAGTGCATCTATGCACATTTGTGTGCATGGGTGCAAGTGTCTGGCATGCATGTATATTTATGTATGTGCATGTGTGTGTGTGCATATATGTTGATGTGCCTGTGCAGTGTGTACATGTGTATGTGTGTATGTTTAAGCTGTGACTTCTGCTTTCCAGACCCACCTTTCTCTCTTTTTTTTTTTTTTTCCTTTAAAGTGGTTTTCAGCTGAAGCAGTTTCTGCGTTTGTTCTTTGTAGGAGGAAGGGCAGGCCTCTCTGACAAGGCTGTGACTGCCTCTGCATAACTGGTGGGAGGTAAACAGCAAGTGGGGCCTTACAGCCACTGAGGTAACACAGCATGAGGGCCAGACTGAAAGCCTACCTGAGAGGCTAGAGATTGTTGCCACAGACACCAGCCAATTGGAAACTGCCACTTGGAAGACATGCTTGCTTGGGCCCAATGGGATGTGGGTGGCGAGGGGGTATAAAGGACGCTCCCCAGGAATTAATAAATGAGCTGGCTGCTGCATTCTCACCTGTTCCTGGAGTCTGAGCCATTGATTCTGCAAGTTCTCAGCTACTGCCCCCAAGGAGGACATCAGGCAGGACGGAGGACTCAGGAGACAGTTCTTCAGCTGGGTTTGAGGAACATCCAGATAGATGTCAGATAGAATATTCTCGACAGACGTGGCTTCCAATGGCACTTTCTTCTTGGTCTTTAGGGATGCATATTTGACATTTACCCTGCCCCAAGTGTCTTTCCTATTGTTTTCCAGTTTCTTCCCACTTCCTGGAATCTACCTCCCACCTTAGAGGCCCTCCTTTATGTTTTCATTGATGGGATACTGAGCTGGATATTGAACTGTCATTGCAATCCTGCTTATGGTCCCTCTTCTCTGGTGCAGCTCTCTTCCAACTATTTACTAAGCACACTTGCGTTTGTTTGAAGGAACAGGTTATTTCTCAGCAACACCCGAGTCACCAGTGAGCCTGTTCCTGTAATCACTTTCCCTTGATTTTCATGATTTTATCCTATCAAATGCCATGCTTGACATTTTATTCATTGAATGACAAATCTCGCATGTAGAAATCCAGTAGTACTGTGGATCCTGTTCCCACCATCCCTCGAAGAGTTGGATCATGGAAGATACCCTTGACCCCATACAGAGTTGACTTTGGGCTTTAGGGGTGACCTATTCTGGTTTGTCCTTGCTCTCAGAGCTGTGGTCTTTTAGGAACTCAGCAGGGTGCCCGCATGATTACTGGGCTCCACCTCAGTGGGCTCTGAACTTCCATTTTGCTCTCCCCAGGGCTGAGAGACTGCCAAAATCCCTGCTTAGCTTTTAAGCCTCTTAGCAGCTGCTTTCCTCTTGGTTTCTTTCCTCCTTCTCCCGTGTCTGGGAAGTTCAGCATCTACCAAGGCTCCAGGGAATCTGGGCACTGTGGCCCAGACTTCCTTCTCTGGGCTCCTGTACTAGAATCTTGGCCCCTTGTTTTCTGGCTGGTCTGTTCTCTAATTTTGTCTTCTTACTGACTTGTCTTACTGAGACTTTCCTAGGCTGCCACTTTCCTTGTTGATTCCACATCCAACACTGTAAATTGGCAAATACTCAAGTGGCCAAAAAAGTGGCACTGAAGAAGGGCTTCTTCTACCTGGGAGCTTGAACCCTACAATCCAGTATCCTCAGAAAGTTGTTTCCTCCCAGTCAGTCTTGTAGTTGTTTGCAGTGGCAGGATCATTTCCATACGGGCTGTGGTGCCTTTAGCAGACAACTGTCTCTATACTCCCTTGGACTTCTGCAATAGACTTTCCGAAATCCTAGGGGCTGCTTCCGGGCTGGGAAAAGATGGCTTATTCATTGCAAAGGCATAGTCTCTGATTTTTCCATCAAATTTGCTTCTTTGATGTATTTGTGGTGCTTGGGGTGTGTGTGTGTGTGTGTGTGTGTGTGTGTGTGTGTGTGTGTGTGTGTGTGTATGCACATGCGAGAGTGCACACATGTGCGTCTCTTTGTGCACGTGCGTGTGTGCGCATTTGCATGTGCTTATGTGCACATGCATGTATGTGCATGTCATGAATTGAATCCAGGACCTTAGGTATTGAAACATCTTCTACCAATGAACAGGAGTCTTAATTCCTCCCTACTATCCTTAAACCTTACAGCTACTGTCACATCCACTTCCCAGAGGGGGCCAGGTACACAATAGCACAGCTTGATCCTGTCTCAGGACAGAGGAACACAAGTACATTGGGATGTAGGATGAACTCTGGCTGAGGACGTATTTGGAAGGTGTGCCAAACAGGTGTGTTCTGGTCTTCTCCAGTGATACAATGTCCTCACCTCCTCCTACTATGGCCAACCGACAGTCTGGGCCACTCTGAAGTAAGCCCTGCCTAAGCTACCCATCTCCTTAGCTTGTTGGTGTTCGCTGTGGAGCTATGTACAGAGGGCCAGCTCAGCTTCTACTGCATGCAGCCGTATCCCAGTTGTCTGCCTTGGGCTTTAACTGTGAAAACAAACCCGTTCTGGGTCATTACCCCATGGTGCCAGGCGGAATTATGATCCTGGCGCATTCTCTCTATATCCTTGGCTCTCAAACAAATAGACCCAGATCTTTGCTTCCGTGTGACCCTGAGCATCTGAAAGCTGGTGCTTCCATTCACCAGCCAAAGTTGCCACCAGAACAGGCCCCTTGCTTATTTTCCGCTCTTTCTCCATGTTCTCCTGTCCAAAGGCTGTGTTGTGGTTGGCTCCTTTCCACAGCCTTCTTCCACCCAGAGCTCCTGGCACTGAGTCCTGGAACGAGGTTGAACTTGCCACTTAAATTTAGGAAGCTGGGATGCAGGGAATGAAGACGGGTTCCCTCAGAACAGTTTATGATGACCAATTTACAGCCGGAAGCAACTAACGCATGGGCACCAAGCTCTCATCCCTGCAGGGCAAGCCCTGATGTCTTGGCCACAGACCCTTTGGACTTCAGCCTGGCCTTGGGACCCCCTTCTCAGAATGGTCTTTTTATTTTATTGAATTCTATTCTATTTTATATTTTTATAATGCCAAGGATTGGACCTAGGGCCTTGAGCCTGCCAGGGATGCTCTCTAGTACTGAACCAACCCCAGCCCTAGAATGTTCTTTTTAATCATGAAATGAAATCACATATTAGAGTACATTCATTAGATATTCAAGAGCTCCCAAGTTGACGATGGAGACAACAGGGTCACACGTACCCTGATCTTTTTCAGCATGTCAGTGAGTCAGGGCTCCACAGGACAAGCGCTGCCAGCCGTGGCCACGTTAGCATGTAGTTGGCTTCTCACAGCCTTTCTCAATTCCCATCTCTGCAGCTTATGCCACAAGCCTTGCTGCCTGCACCAAGAATTAAAGGGTGGGCTACACCACAGTAATTTTATTCACCAAGCTGACCAACTGCTGGATCCTGTCCAGGTTGAAACCTAGGCAATGGAAGCCAGAGGTAGGAGCTCAGGCAGTGCAGAAGAAGCTACACAATAGGGGCTGCTCACGGGGCCTTCAAATTAAACTGCTTCATTTTGTCTTAAGGTTAAAGAACACGTGTATTCATCATGCGTACATGGGGCACTTACTGCTTATATTGGAGGTCCATGTCGTTGAGAGCATTTGGGTCTCCTACCACCTGGGCCTGCCTAGCTGGGTTACTGCCAGGCTAGAACATAGAGCTATGGGAGCCCTGTGTTCATTAGCTCAGCCTGCATCACTAGAATCCAGCCATCATAGTGACTCTTCTCTAAGAGCAGTGCATAGAGCAACCCAGTTAGCTTGAAAGCACTGAGTGTGCCAGTTCTTACCTGTGATAGTTGGTGTCTCATTTCTTCTTGTTTGTACACACAGATACACAATACACAGATAACAACAACAACAACAACAACACACACACACACACTCACTACACACTACACACTACAGACACATGTCTTAGGTTGAGTAAGAGGGGTTGGCCTGGAAAGAGGACACATGCTGAATGGCACCATTTCCTTAGACTGCTTATCGGAATGGGAATTCACATGCTGGAGTCCACAGAAAGGTTCTCCAGAGCACAGGGGCAAGCTCTGCTGGAAAGCCCCAGGTAGGAATTTCAGAATCAAGGATCTCAGGATCTGGGATGAAGAGATGCGTACAAATTTGGAAAGGTTGACTAACATCTCTATATTCATGGGTGCCAATATGGGAATAGGGGCTAAGGAATACTGAGGACACAGGTGTTCACAACCTAGCAACTTGTTGCCTAAACTGGGAGCTGATGGAAAAGAGTGTGTGTTTGGTGTCAGTACATGTGTGCATACATATATATGTACATGTGTGTGTCTGTGAATATGCATGCTTGTGTGTGTTTGTATAAGTGTGCATATGTGTGTATGAATATGTACATGCGTGTATATCTGGGTGTGTGCATGTGTACATGTATGTATATGTGGGCTATGTGTTTATGTGTGTGCATGTACATGCATGTAGAAATGTGTGTATATGTATGTGTGCATGCATATATACATGTTTGTATGCGCCTGTGCGTTAGGAGGCAGGGGCAGGTGGTCACAGACCTCGCTATGATGGTAAATCTGTCACTTCGGCAATTATTTTCTTGTTTCTGACTTCTGTAATGAAAAGACCATCTGCAACGAAGTAATGAAAATCACACATCGTCATTTATAGTAACAGAGCTTTGACAGCCTCATCCCCAGACCCATCTCTGACAATGGAAGCCCAGTGCGAGAGCCTGAGAGGGTGTCCATGCAGCACCCCACGTATGTTAAGCAATAAATGTACATCATGTACAGACAGACATATAAACAAACCACACACCTGATTATTGAAACAATGGGTGAACAGTGCCCCTCCTGGAAACCAGGCTGGAAGTATTGGCCCACAAGCTCCATGCCTGAGCATGGCCAGCATGGGGTTCAGTCCTGGTCTATGACTCATCTTTCTTTCCCTTCATCTCAGATTGTAATTGGACTGTACAGTTCTTGGGTGCAATCTTTGCAGAGGACGCTGCTGTGTTGTAATGCCTGAAGGTTGGATGACCCTGAGTACCTGACCATGTTTTAGCCTCTGAGCTGCTTTCTTACTGGGAAGTTGCTGGCGACACAAGACACAGGCGTGATGGTCTTGAGAAATTTTATTGGAGATTTGTAGGGCCATGCAGGGGGTCATGACCTCCAGCTGGATTTACATCTGCTGTCCTCATGACTGGGGCCCAGGAGCAGGGGTGCAGGAGGTCAGGATCCTGTCGGGGCAGGGTGCAGGGCAAAGCTCCACTTTCCTAGGAGCTCCTGGGAGGAGTGTGCTTGCCATTTTAATGTTCTAATCTCTAACCCCACTCCATTGCTACACAAATGGGTATTTCTTGGTACTGAAGTTGGGCTCTGTGCCTCTTGGGGTACTTGCTTACTTTTTACTGTGACAGGGTTCTCCCCTGTATCTAAGCAGTCTTTGTAGTTAAAATATTTTATTTTTTATTGCCCTAGAAATATGTAATCATTGTAGGTGAATAGGAAAATGCAGAGAATTATGAATGAAAGAATTACTGTATATTCCCAGAACCCATAGATAAGTGCTATTAACATTTTGTGTATTTCCTTCCGGAATGCTTATTATACAAAGTCGTGTATACTTTTCCTTTCAAAAATGGGATTTCCCTGCAATTGTTGTTTCATTGCAGGCTTTTTCACATCTACTATATCTCAAATTTCCCCAGGTGAATACACGCTTTTCTCCAATATTTTTCTTAATGGCCCTCGGTATTTCATGGGACGTCTAAGCAGCGGCCTCACCACAATGCCAATGACAGAACGGAGCGAGTGCTGTGCACCCGGCTGTGAATTTCCTCTGCAGAGTCTGTGGTATCTCTGAGGGGTAGGCAGGGGAATCACTCACAGCTACTTACCTACCCACTCCACCCAAATTCAGACAAATGTCTTGGCTTTTGATACTGTAAATCATACCGTGCCAAACTCAATGAGCTCACTGTTGTCTGCACTTGTTTTGTTTCCCTTCTTCAAAATTCCTAGAAATGGAACTGCAGGATCAAGGACTGCACACATCAATGACTCCAAGCCATGCTGCCAGATTTCCCTCCAGAAGGCTATCACCATCTTTTGTTTCCTTGAGAATGACCCCTTCTGTCACTTTCCCAGGAGTGTTACTATGAAGTGAGGCAAGAATAGAGTACTCTAGAGCCTGAGGCTGGGGAGTTATGAGTCTGAGGATAACCTGGGCTACATGCTTCAAAACCAACCAACCAACCAACCAAACTCTAATTGTGCTGGTTGGGTCGGATATTTATTTTTCTTTCAACTTAATACAAATTGGAGTCATCTGGGATAAGAGAGCCTCAATTAAGGAACTGTCTCTATCAGATGAGCTTGTGGACAAGTCTATGGGAAATTCTCTTGGTTGACAATTGTAGTGGGAGGTTCCAGGACCACCCCTGGGCTGGTGATCCTGGATGCTAGAAGAGGCTAATTAAATTAAGTCATGGAGAGCAAGCCAGTAAGCAATACTCTGTCCATGGTCTCTACATCAGTTCCTGTCTTGAGTTCCTGCCCTGACTTCTCCTCATGATGGTCTGTAAGCTGCAGAATTAGATAAACCCTTTCCCCCTTAAGTTGCTTTTGGTTGCCAGTATTGTATCACAGCAATAGAGACGCTGGCTAAGATGCCATGCAATAAAATCAAAACCCAGAGACAACTAAGACAGAACCACGAGCATCTAGTAGGATAAGACCCAGAAGGGCATGGTGAGAATTCTGGGCAGGAGGACACTCATACCTTGGAGAGTTCACATTCTTCTTTGAAAGTCATTTACTGACAAAAAGAGTTCTCTTTTATCTGTTTAGAAACGTAAAGTCTTAAAATTGGTTGGTGAAACTTCTTGCTATCGCAAAGATAATAACCATGAGTGTCAAACTTTCAGCAAAATTATCCCACAGTTTGTTTCCATTTTCTTGCTATTAATTATCTTTCTTCCTAGCAATGTTTTCACTTTTATTGGAAAAAAACTCTGTGCTGTTTTATATTTGTATTTCCAAATTTAGAACTTGTGCTTGGAAAAGCCCTTCTCAGGAAATTTTATGTTTATTATTAATTTTTCAAATAAAAATATACATGAAAAATCGTGCATATCGAATCTCATCCTCATAGCATATTTTTTCCACTGTGTTACTCCATTCGAAATGTATTTTTGCAATATATAAGGATCTGATTTGATATTTTTCAGATTATCAAAATCACAAGTGCATGTGTATGTGTCTGGGCAGGTATCTGTGTACCAAGAACCCACAGAGGCCAGAAGAAGGCATCGGATCCCCAGATCTGGATTTACAAGCAGTTGGGAGTCACCCAGTGTGGGTACTGGGAGCTGAACTCAAGTCCTTTGGAAAGCAGAAAGTGTTTTTATCCAATGAGCCATCTCTCCAGTCTGTGATTTCATTTTTTGAAAATTGTCAATAAACTGTCCCGTGAATCAAATGCGCTGTCCCTTCTACATCCACGTGAAGTGAAGACACTTTAGTTTTCTCACGTCACATTCTTTGCCTGCGGTTATCTGGAATTTCTAGAGTCAGGAGCTTACTGCTGGTGGCTCACATGGTTGTAACACTGATCTTGGAAAGTGTCTAGTGTCTGTGTTTGGCAGTTTTCTTGATCTTTCTTGCACTTCCTGGGATGCAGTATTTGTTCCTTCCAGCTGCATTTTGCTCAGTCTTTGACATGCAGGGCATCTGGAGCACATTTTATAATAGTCTGAGCATTTCTAGATTGCACTTGACCAGCGGTTCTCCACCTTCCCAATGCTGCTGCCCTTTGATATGCTCCCTCATGTTGTGGTGACCCCACCCCTCACCATAAAATTATTTTCGTTGCTACTTTATAACTGTGATTTTGCTACTGTTATGAATTGTAATGTAAATATCTGTATTTTCTGATGGTCTTAGGTGACCCCTGTGAAAGGGTGTTTGACCCCCAAGGGACATGACCCATAGGTTGAGAACTGCTCCAGAAGAAAGATGTTGGAATAGATTGCTTTCTCCACACACATGTATTCCCAGGCATCCTAACAGAACCTCTCTCATGCCTCTCCTCCTGTGTGTCAACAAGCTCCTTCTATCCCTTTACTCATCCCCCAGGCACCCTCTGCCTTCCTCACTCGCCCACCCCCATCTTTGTCAAGAGAGTGGCTTTGACTTCTCTTGTTTGTTTAAAAAACCAGAGCTCAGCTGTCTCCCCATGTGGACTCCAGGTTCTGCAGTACCCTAAGGTGACTTTCTGTGTAACAGTCCCACATCATCTTAGAGGTCCACCCACACAATGCACTCTTGGTATGGGTCCCTGCATGTGTTCTGTGTCACACAACCAAGCAAGCATTGCTGGTCCTCAGGACTATGAATGCTGGGAAAGTTTGCTGAGAGTTCATGGAAACACAGGCGTAGGAAGGAAAGACTCCAGGAAAGCTACCATTCACCCTCTTCCTCTGTAACCTCTGCTTCTATTGGGCCCTGATATCTCAGCTTCTTAAAGCAAGCAGGGGTCTTATTTCTCAGTGACATAGGAGGACAGAGAAGGAGAGGAGAAAAAGGTCTCACAAGACATGAATAAGCAGGGAATTAATTCCCCATGAGGCGTCTATGGAGATGCCCTTTGCCTACTCAGGATGGGCCACTGGCATCCTCCCTCAAAGCCCACCAAGTGCTTCTATAGAAGATGAGAACCCTTCCAAGGTTGGGGTGTCCAGGGTGGGAAACCTCATGTAGCCAATGAACAGTCAGCCTCTAGAGCAATCTGCCATAGCCACAAGCAATCGACTCGGATGCAGCATGCCCCCTCTCTGTCTGGCTTCAGAGAAGAATCCCTCTGTTTTCCTACTGTTTTGCAAATGGATGAAAATGAGCAAAAATGTTGGTCACCATATGAGTCCTTTTATTACAACTGAAAACTAGGAAGTGGTGTTTTTAGTTCAAACAAATAGCGTTGCAGGCGCAATATGTTACACTAAGAAAGGCTAATTTCACATTATTAAATATAATCAGAAACACGACGTGAGGCATGTTGTGTTGACATGGGGTGCTAGGTATCATAACACCCCTCAGCAGCCTGCCTTGTTTGCACGCTGCTTAAACTTCCTCCTTGATGAGGTTTTGCACGATAACTAGAATATTAAAACACATTAAAAGCAATCTTACCCTTACCAGCAAATGCGAGCCGTGTTATTAGGACAAAGCGCCCCTTAGCTAGAGCTCTAGGCTCTGCACCTGCAACAGTCATGCAGAGGCCCAGAGTAGAGCTGAGTGACGGACTGTTCTCTGCTTCCTGGTGTCCAGTCTGCAGCTTCCCAGGTCTCAGCCAGCAAAAATAATCCATCACTGAGCATGGGGTGTATGTGTGTAGGGGTACCCTTCCATTCCGACCCTTATGTTTTGGGTGACAGATGTTGCCTACCAACCCCACCTCCAGCTACATTGCAAATATACCTCCTTGCCCATCAGTGGAACCTCGTTGGAAGATTCTAGAAATTTTCTATGAAATGTACAGAACTAGGATTTTCCTATAGCTGTTTTGCAACTGATTTCAGTCACATCTAACCCGTTACAAGTTTCATAGGTGGAAAGTTGCCATTCTAATTTTCTGAATGTAGAGACGTATAACTATTTTCTATATAACTAGGGTTTTTATAGATTTAGTTATTATTGTGCGTCTGTGTGCCTGAGTGTATATTTATTTATCGTGTGTGTACTTCCAGAGGAGGCTGCAAGAGTGCATTGCATCATCATGAACTGGTGTTAAGTGGCTGTGAGCTGCAGTGTGGGAGATGGGAATCAAACCAGGGTCCTCTGCAAGAGCAGAAAGTGTTGCTAAGCGCTATAACCTCCAATGTAGAGTCCTTCGAATGAGGAAGGAGGACAATCAATAGATGAGTTTCTGCTCACAAGAATGGTCTGCGGATTGCTGGCCCTTCTGCTGCCCTTTGGATGATGAGAGATACTGCAGGCAGAACAGGGTGAAACAAGGATGAAGGTGACTTATCTAGACCACGGGATGGTCCCAGAGTGCTCCAGCGAGGTATTGCAATTTACCTGCAGAGGCGATGTATTCTGCATGGGAACCAGGGGGCCTCCTAGCTTGATCTTCAGTTCTTAAAGGCAGATTTTCCTGAACAAGCCTGGGTGAATCATGTTAAATCTGTCACAGAGAGCTGGACCATCGTGCAGGCTCCCAGAACATGAGATTCTGGTTGTCCACAGGCTGTGAAAGGGGCAGGAGGCCAGAAAGTGAAGTCTCTGGGACCTAAGGGTGGTGAAACCCTCTGACAGGCAGTGGGAAGTGGGGACCGCACTCACAGTGTCATGTGGAATGAAACCCTTGAAGGCAGAGCAATTTGGGGAGGGATCTCAACCTCCAGAGAATACCTCTGTACCATTAAATTTTTTCAAACATTATTGTAAATGATGGCTCTTAAGCACTTTAACCTCCCTTCTAGCCTACCAACCACCAGAGGTAGTGGAAAAGAAAGGATATGGGGAAGTAGACATATTTAGAAGGGTTCTTTGGAGTAACTTCTGTCTGTGTGGTCTGGAAATTGGCAGTTCAGTCCACAGATTAGCAGGCAGCGGCAGTTTGACCCACTCACAAACAAACCAGCAGTCCAGTTTGGTGGACTCGGTCTAGCAAACATGAATCAGCAGAGACGACACTACCTAGGAGAGACAGCCAGGCCTCAGCCTCTGCACAAGTCAGCAGCAGGAGGGACCAGCAGGAATGCCAGGAAAAGTCCTAGGCTGTGCCTCTCAGTGAAGTGAAGACTTGAGACCAGCAAGTGTTGTACAACTAGCCTAGCTCAGCGTTCATCACTGTCCCTCAAGTCCTTTTCACACTCTGTCCAAACATCACAGATCCTCCACATGTCTTGCCTCGGCACATGCATCTGTCTCAGCTGACATCACTCTGCCAATCAGCCAAAGTCTGCAGAAGTGGCAAGAAACTGCAGCATACTACCAGAAGGATTTTGGTGAGTTTCTCTGGAGTCCCTACAAATGCAGCTCAACTACACAATGTAAGGCTGACCAATGCATGCGCGTTGTTAGCAAAGAACCCTTCATCAAGTGTCCTTCCATGTTTTTGTTTTAGCAGAACATCTTTCTTCTGTGTCTGTTTCAGCTAGACACTCCTTCAAGAGTCCTCCTTAGCCTTTCTTCTGTGTCTCCTTCAGCTAAATAGTCCTTCATGTGTTTGCCTCAGCAAAACATCATCCATCAGATTTTTCCAAAGAACCCTTAAGTTTCCACTCCCCACTGCTAAGCCTAGCTTATAGCTCAAGGTCAGGCCCAGCTAGACAGTACTTGTAATCCTTGATGGCAAGAGAATAAATGTATAGTTTCCAGTCGAAGCTGTAATGGAAAACTATCACACATGGGAGGGAGTAGAAGGCTCCACCCCAGGGAGATGGCTCAGTGCTCTTTGAGTAAAACTGTGCTATGAGCCCTCAGTCTATTCAGGGTGCGGGTGAGGGCTGGGGAGGACGGATAGAGAAAGTTTCCAACCCTCAGGCCTATGTCCTGACAAATCTCCATGGAATGTATACGCAGTGTAAATCCAGGGGTGACCCAGCTCTGATGATTCCCACTGGAAAACCCTCCCACTTTTCTTTGACTTATCATTTGTTTGTTTATTTTGAGACAAGGTATCACTGACCTCAATGCAGAGATCGTCCTGCCTCTGCCTCCCGAGTGCTGAGATTAAAGCTAAGGCACCGCCATGTCTGACTGTTCTCCTGTTTCTAAACTCAATGGTCCCACTGTCGATTTCAGCCCATTGTGGCAGCATGTGCCTTGTGCAATGGAGACCAGCTCCACCCTTTACAAGAGAACTCAGCATCAGTGGTCTTTATTCAAGCCTCAGCACGGCCTCAGAATCCCCACATTTTATCCTAACACCCAAGTTTTCGAACAAAAGCTGTATTGATGGGCTGCCTTCTTCGGTGTTGTAGCATGCCAATAAATTGGTGAATATTTCAGTTTGTTAGATTTCCCCAAGCATTCCAGAGAAATCCTTAGACGATTTCCCATATAAACTCAGTTAATTGCTTTATATAGTAGAGCTATAGAAGCTGTTTAGATAGACCATATGACAGACAGTCATAAAGCACAGGGACGACATATTTGTCAATACAGTGATGTATAAGATAATTATTTTTATTATGTGAATTTCTGAGTTGGAATCAAGACCATCTCGGTTGTACTAATGACTGGCAAGGCCTTAACTAGCTGTCAGAGAGCAAGGGGGAGGCTCTGAGTTATTTCCTCATTCTTCTCCATCCTTCCTCATCTCTGGGATGTAAATCTCAGGGCACCATAAAATTGAATAAAAAAAATGTAAGTTTAAATTATTTTTTTATTTTAAGTCAGGTAGGAGCATAATAGAAAAAGGCCATCAAAAACAATGAGAAGAAATGATTGTTAATTCCTACAGTACTTTGAAACAGAAGCCCAAGAGACTAAATGGAATAAAGATACTATTAAAATTTCCTCTTTTATTATATCTTCGCTGTCAGAGTAATTGTTGCTGTGTCCAATATATTCAAGGGACAATTTACTTGCTGTTTTCTATTAGTTTTTTAACATTAACATATACCGAAATAAAATGAATAGCAGGCTTGCTTTGCTTAATTAAATGACTGACAAGGCCTCCATGCTGGACTCTGCATAATATCTAAAACCTGGGCAAAGCAGAGCGAGTAGCCCAAGCCGTGCAAACCCCTTCTTTATTAAGTGAATATTGATGTAGTAGTGTAGATTATTTTCAGGTCACCAAATGCAAAAAAAAAAAAAAAAAGCACACAGTCCACGGTCCTTTTCCTGCAAGAATCATATATTAGTATTCAGAAAGAAAACAATTTACCATACCATCTGACACAAGAGACCAGGTTGGCAATGCCTGTTTCCTCTGAGAACCCCTCCCTTCCCAGGTAGAGACAGACCCTCTGCAGGGAAGAGTTCCCTAATGTTGATTTACATGGAAGACAAGAAGAATTATCTGGTTTGGATTTCCTTTTCTGACTTTGATGGCTAGGATATTTAGGTGTCTTCAAGACTAGGTTCAAATGAGTAACTGTGTTGGCTACATTGTGGGTAAATGCTAAAGTCAAGTTCTAGTTGTGGCTTTGTTCTGAAGGCAGCCACATGCCAGGCACTTTGCCGTTCTCTCCGTTCTGCCCAAGTCTGGTCTTGCTTGCTCGATTCCCATGTGCACTTGTGTATACGTATGTGTACACACCACATGTTTAATAATCCAAGAACATTGGACATTCAGGTTGTCTCCATTTTATAGCTGAGGTGGTAAGCTGGCAATACAGTCGATGTTGTGAGCTCATCCAGAGAGTCAGCCTAGGATCCTGTGAGAGTATGCCCACTCATTTAGTGGCCTATTTACTGTACCCACTGTTTGCCAGGCATTCTTCTTGAAGGGAGGACAGAACGGGACAATAGTTAATGTTACCTGCACCTCTGCCTGGGTTCAATATTCCATTCCATTTACTTACTTACTTACTTTTGTGTGTGAACGTGTGTGCATGCACAACACGAAGTATGGAGATGACCATTGGACAACTTGCAGGAGTCAGTTCTCTCTTTCCGCCATGTGTGACTTGAGAATGGAACACAGGTCTTCATGGGGTCTGCTCTTTGGAGGAGTCAGGGTGCTTCACCCACTGACAGCCATCTCTTGGCAGGTGAGGGGGTCAACATTCTAAATTAGTCACAGGGCTCTGTTATCTATTCTGCTGTGACAAGCCCCACCATCTCAGCTGTCCTCTGAAAACAAGCTGCATCCCAGGAAGTTTAATTGGCTCTTTGGAACCATCAGGACTGTGTTACAGGGATACTAGGGACAGATATAAGGCCAGGTACCCAGCCTTTCCTACATCCATGTTGCACGGCACACATAGGTAAACCTACCATGTGGTGTGACTATGTATGTCAGGGCTAGTTTGCCACACCCATTTACCACACCCATTTGCTAGTGAGTGCAGTCTTTCTAGCTCTTCCCCATTGTCCCATTTGGAAATTAAAGACTCATCCAAAATACAAAGTCTGTTATAGGTAAAAAGACCCGTTTGTGGCATATGGACTAATTGAATATAGCTCTTCCTTGTATGGTTAGTGGCATTTGGGGCAGTGAGGCTGGACTTAAATAGTAAAAGATATCATTTTTCATGGTCCCACACATGAGAGATTGCTGAAGAGCAGCCCAAAGGGTGTAAACACGACATCTACCTCTCAGGTGCTGCATAATGGGGCTCCTTCACCAGTCCTGATTTCTCCCTGGCTTGTGAAGCCTGTGGTGGCTGGGCAGCTCTTACTGACTCAGACGCTGACGGGTTTATAGTGAATGTATATCGTGGCACTGCCAGCACCCGGGCTCCTCCACAGAGCAGTGTGGCCTCTGAGATACAGTAATTCACGTTTCCAATATTGCTAATAAAATTTAACAAATGGAAAACCAAAATGTCAAACAAGCAATAATACTGAAGGTGTTTCTCTTAGGCCGAGTAAAGAAAACCACAGTGACTTTAATTGGCTAGAATAATGAAAGAGAAGAAAGAAAGAAATGCCGTGAGTTACAGCAGTGGAAAGACGGGGAGAGTTTGTATGATGTTTATTTAAATGGCTGGTGACTGACGGTGGCCTGCCTCGGAGGGTTAATCTTGGGGAGTAGCTGGAAGTGTGAGAGGAAGAATGGGGTCCTAAACTCCTCAAAAGAGAGACAAATGCCCGTGAAGGCAGACCCAGGCACCTGCTGCTGTGTTGGCTTCAGTGTATCTTATTTCACCAAGTTGTGAGGGGGCAGAGGGGATATTTACAAAGTGCAAGGCTCCGGGAAGGTTATCAAGATGCCAACACATCTCACCTCAACAACAGGTGAGATAACCTCCCTCCCCCCATAACATCTTAATATTTACCTCTGCAATAAAAAATCAGATAAAAATCTCCCCTATCCAGACCTTTAAAGAACCCTTTTCCAGGCAGAGGTTCCTGCCCCGCTCTACCTCAGGCAGCCATGTGCTCTGGAACACAGGCCCAGATTTCTGGATGATTCTTTTGCCTTGCCTCAAGTGGAGATGACACGCTGGGAGGAAGTGTGGATCACGGTTTGGGTGACCTCCAGCCATAATCCCTGGTGCTGTTTCTTCTATTGGATTTGCTGCTGCTGACATATCTCGGCTGGTGGCTTTCCTTAAAGGTCTAGGCCCCGTGGAGGGTCACCAATCACCCAGAAGAAAACCTGGCATTTTTAAAAAGGAACTATTTGGATCGTGTGAATGTAACCTCAAAAGAACGGGAGAGCCTTGGAGCACACACTGGTTCCAAGGTTTTGCAATCTGAGGAGGTCTAATGGGGAGAGAGGGGGACCTCAGCCATAGCTGGATGAACTCTGAAGATCTCTCTTCTGTAGAAATGGTAGAAATGAAGAAATGGTACAGAGAGACAGCTGTTTGCAGAACGAGTGTGTGATATTCAGATGACAGACTTCAGACTATGTTTCCTTGCTCTGAATTCTGTCTAGTTCATCACCACGGCAGGACACCTCCTGGGGGACACCTTTGGAACCCTGTAGCATTTCACAGTGTTTTCGTTTCTGTTTTGTTTTGTTTTGCCTGCAGTCTACTTAAGGATTGAGCGTATCTGACAACTCGCGGCTCGGCTCGTGTCCCCTTCTTGTATTTACAACGCCGCAGCCAAATATCAACCCACAAATGAACCAGGAGAATACGTGCAAACACCTAGTTGGCTCCATCTTCCATGCAGAGTCTATCACATTAAGAAAGGTTAATTCCATATTAAATAGAATCAGAAGCACACTGTGAGGCTTGTCATGCTGACACAGGGTGGCAGCTATGCGACGGCTCTCGGCAGGAAGGCTTGTTATATTTTTTATATTTTAGTAGATGTCTACTTAGAATTGATCAAACCTTTGCTTCCGAAACACATATGCAACCCCTCCACACACCCCATAAACCAGACTCTCCGAAAACAATAACGAAGCTTATCAGTCACTCGCCTGGAGTTTGCTTCAGAAAAACCCCCAGCTAGCATGCTGCCGGAGCTCTTAAAACATAGATCTTTTTGTTGTGTTGATAATTCACTACCAGCTTGAGATTGATGGCTATGTGAAGTCCATAAAAGATGTTACCACTATATTTTGTTCTTATGATTTATTTTATCATGTTGTCAAGGTTTGCAGAAAACAAGAAACAAATCAATGAACGTCATGCTTAAATATTAAAGAAGGCTGTAACAGACATTTTTATTCAGATGCCTTGTTCAATCTGGGGGCTCAGAAAAGAGAAGTGGCAACCAAGCTTTTATTTGAATTACTTTTGGGGAAATTAATTTAGGGGGCCCGTTGAATTGCAAATGGCAAAGGTAGGCAACCTTATTTGTTTAAATAGGAATGGATGGAGTTCTTGGAAAAAAGCAGTTGCTTAGAAGCAGGGAGTGAGTGGATTTTAAAGCATCGGGAACCTAGGCTAGAGTGGGCTTAACAAATTCAGCCCTGCAGCACATAGAGAAAGGTATCTGGGAAGCAAAGAGGTTAAGACGTGGCTTTGGAGTAGGGAGGGGTCCAATGCACTTTGCTTTTATAAGGAACCATTTCCTTCATCCTTATATGACATCAAGATCACCATCTCTTCCTGGAGCAGACACTGGCCTTTCCCACATCATCGGGTAATGAGCAGAGACCGGCTAGCTCTTGCTCCTGTCTCTGATTTTGGCTTTCTGAAACAGACCAGTGGAGACTCTGGCTTGGTTCAGAAATGAGGAGGCAGAAACAAAGAGTGAATGCGCCAGGACACTCTCTAGCCTAGTGTTTATTTCCTTTCTGAAACAAGATGAATGGCCAAAAAGCGGGGTTCTGGTGTAGAAATTGAATCAACTCGCTAGGGAGAGAGAGCTCCGTGGGTAAAGCGATTGATGTACAAGCATGAGGGTCTGAGTCTGTACCCCAAAACCTACATAAAGGGCCAACAACTGTGGTGCCTGTAACTCCAGAACAGCGGAGCAAGAGGGGAAATGGGAGATTTCTTGTGGTTTACTGACCAGGTAGTCTGCCTGATTTGCTGAGCTCCAAGTTCAATGTGAAACCTGTCTCGAAATATAAAGGGGAAAACAACTCCAGGCTGACCTCAGGTCATACACAGACACAGAGGCACGGCCACACAAAAGATCCAGGGCTTCTTGTCAGGCTCCAGATCCACAGAATACAGTCCATGTTCTTTCTCAAAACTCAGGTCTGTACCCTTTTGGTCCTCTGTGTCCTCAGATTATCAAAGAAAAAGTAATTAGGCTCAGCATTGTTCTGTTGTTAAGTGTATTTTATTGTGTTTTATTACAGTCTTGTTTTGTGGAAATTGGTAATCAACACAGGGTATATACAGAGATTCCAAATTAACATGAATATTCAATTAACCACAGACCCTGCTCTTTGACCATTCTGAATAAACTCCAGTTTATCTGAATTTGGAAAACAGATAAATTAGGAGGCGATCATTTGCATTACAATAAGATTCTTCATTCCAAGGGATGATTCCTTGTGGGATTCTTTTAAATAGAAAGCTCTCCAAGTACTTTGAAAAATATAATTTGATTTTTAAAAATTCTCGCCTCATGTAATTTCTCAGGAACATGCTATTGTGTGAAGTGAGAGGAATAGCTATTTAATTTGGTAATGAGGTACCTTAATTGCAAATATTTTGGACTTAAAAAAAAATTCCAGTATAGTCGGATGAAATTCATGCTCAGACTTCAAGCCGAAGTTCCCATCAGTATGTCACCTGCCATCTTGGTTGGCTGCAATCCAGGTTCCAACCCTCTGGATGTTTCTAACAGCCTAGTCTTATTCTATTTGCAGCTGCATAGAAGGAAGCCAGTCACCTGAGGTATAGTGCAGGGCCAGGTTTGTGTCTCTCTTTTGGGGTGCAGTGACTGGGAGGGGAGAGCAAGGGCAGAGTGTGGAGCTCTTGGGAAGATACCCAATGCTTTGGGGATAACTCAGTCAGTTGTAGTGATTTAGCACAGAAGTAATAAATGAGAGGGACTCTGAGAATCCCATAATAAGCCACTGTTGCTTCTGCTCAGCTGGCTTTGTTCTTTCCCTCTCCCTCTCTTCTTCCCCTCCCCCTCCCCCTCCCTCTCCTTCTTCCTTTCCCTCTCCCTCTTCCTCTACAACTTCCTCCTCCATCCACCTACCCAATATGCTTGTGTGTGTGTGTGTGTGTGTGTGTGTGTGTGTGTGTGTGTGTGTGTGTGTGTGTGTGTGTGTGGACCCACTGAGAGTCTGAAGAGACTTCCTGGTGTTGAAGACACCAAACTTGGAGCAGTATGGTCCAATAAAGCAGAGGTAGCAGAGAGGAATGTTGGATGTCTCTTGAAGAAAGAGATTGGTGGCGTGGGTACTCAGGCTCCCACTCTGCCTAGAACATCACATCACCACACATAAGGAGTTCCTAAGCCGCCTTAGGTCATGGCCCAGCAAAGGATCAGAAATCAAATTTGATGAGTTGAGACGAGGAAGAGCTGGGTTGAGGCTTTTGTTCTCTGTCCATATCCTAAAGGCAGAGTCCCAATCCAGCAAATGTCCCCTGCAGGCCTGCTCTGCACAGATGCTTTCTGCAGCACTGGGGAAACTCAAAGGCCACCTCTTCTACTTGTCTTTCCTTCTTGTTGCATTGCCAAAGTACTAGTACTGTGGCTAAGGACAATCTATGGCCGCATAGTTAATGTATTTAGAAATATATATTTAGCGTAGCCGTGTTAAGGAGGTTTTAGGAAGCAGGTAGAAACGGGGCTTGCTGATACATTTCTTTTCCTTTTCAGAGCCTGCCTGAGAATAGGGTTTGGAAAAGCTGTGGGAGGACATGTAAACAGCAGAATCACTGGGAAGCCGGCTTGTCTCAGGTACTCAAGCACATATTTGGCGTTTTGGGCAGATGGGTGAGCAGATTTATGGTGTTGCGAAGGATGCCTGTGGTTGTAGAACCTTTCTGATTACAAGTGTTGCCTACACTGCCGAGGGTCTCACAGCACCCCAGAGGACCACCACTGCCATCCTTCCTCAATATTGTTACCGTCACCACCATCTCCTTGTAGTCTAAGAGTCTAGAACAGCATTGGGTGTCTTCTCAGAGGTTGCCCACAGACTAGGGGTTGCCCTTGTTGGAGACAAAGAAGATAAGTAGTTTCCTATCCTCTGGGCTGACATAGTGCAGACTGTGGGAGCCATATATTGGATGCTTCTGGCTAACATTTTCTGGAGGCAGCTCCATGCCTCACTGCTGTTGACTTTCACCCCTACCTTTCCAGCAGCACCTTCCATGCCGGCCTCTAGGCAGCTTCTGCTCTGAAAGCCTCCTTTCCCTGGCTGACAGGGTCTATGACTAATCAGTCAATGTTAGAGGTCATAGCAGAGACATGATACCCATTGGAAACTCCTTTGTTAACAAAGGAGACATACAAACAGGACAGCAGTCAGCTGCATGGGACCCCAACCTTTCTGCCTGTAATATTACAAGAGCATACCACAGGGCCTTCAAGGTCTGAGGTATTTTAGCCAGGAGGAATTTGAGCTCTGATGAAATTAAGGCTTTCCGTTGAAGCAGGTGAAATTTAGAAACTGTTGCCTCTGAACTCATCTAGCTGACAATGTCACCATCACTGTGATCAAATGATTGTAATTCCTTTGAGGAAAGATCTCTCTTCATATCCTCCTTGCCTTTGGATGGTTATTGCAAGCCAAGTTCTTAGGGCTTGAAGGAAGATTCTTCTTTTGCTCAGCCACAGGGCAATAATCATGAGCTTCCCTTAGGCAGGTGTCCTGCTCATCCTAATAGACTAGGGATCTGCAGAGATCTTGGGATAGTTTGTACACCCATGCCACTAGCTCCATGAGCCCTCACCTCTGAACTGTGTCAAAATGCTTCCTGGCCAGGAAGGAATCCTTAGCCAAATATTGTAATCTTATAAGACTTTGTATCCTAAAATATTTCTCTAAACAACCTGAAATTGTCTTAAAACTTTAACACAGATGACAGTCACATAAATGCACATACAATAAGCCTGTGCATGACACACTCCTGCTATAAATGTATGTACCAGAAAATGCATGTAAATATTATGTGTCATGCTTATAACACAAACATATATACTGAGCCACACATAGGTACATGAAACTGTGAGAGTACATACTTGCACATGTACATGCATGTATACATGAACATACACCCAATAGTCATGCACACACTCACAAAATCACTCATGTACATGTATTTGCAGCAGGCATACATATATCTACATGTGGACTTCAAACCCAAATAATATATCATACATGAATTTATATACCAAGAATGGATATTGGCACACACTTGCCAAAATCACACAGGCACATATGTGAATCCCATGTATGTAGACAAACAGACAAAAATCTCACATAACACATGCACGTAAAGTGACACACACATGATAAAATATGGATGTATGTGTTCTTGTTCCTTTTCTGTTGCTGTGAAGAGACACTGTGACCATGGCAACTTATAAAAGAAAAAGTTTATTGGTACTGGGGGTGGGCTTACAGTTTCAAGTTAGTCCATGACCATCATGGTAGAAAGCCTGGCAGCAGGACGTCAGGCATGGCACTGTACCAACAGCTGAGACCTAATATGTTGATGCAACCATCAGAAGGTGCTTAACTGCGAAGGGCATGGAATTTTTAAATCTCAAAGCCCACCCCAGTGACACACCTCCTTCAACAAAGCCAAGTTTCCTAATTTTTCCTCCAAAGTTCCACTGACTGGGTATTAAACATGTGAACACATGAGTCTGTGGAGATCATTCTCATTCAAACTACTACAGCACTGTGTGACATGTGTAAGTTAAGGCACATAAATAGCCACATGTGCACAATAGCATTTGGCTATACACATGAATGTACATGTGTGTCATCTGTGTACATATACCATTACATTAGTCCGATTTACACACAGGTGCACATACCATATCTGTGTACATAATACACACTGTTCACCGTCATGTCTGTCAATGAACCATCTACTGTCAGGACTATGGGTAGAAGGAATAACTCTTATGCTCAGTCATCCTTCCATGAATATGCTCAATGACTGGTTTTACTCTTAAAAATTAATCCTAGGCACCAGCTTCTGAGAGTTCTGAACAGAAAATTATTTGGAGTGGCAACTGCAGTGTAAACTGGTCTCAGTGGCTGTGTCTGAACAAGCAGACTTTGCTTGTGTTTTCCTGGATAAAGGTAACATGGAGAACCTGTTTCTTTCTTGTGGGAGGACCCAGCATGAACAGCATCTTTTTCCTTCTGCAACTTCAGGTTATAGCAAAACAGGTTCTGCTATCTCCCTGGCCCCTTTAGAGGTAGATGCAACACTTGATTCAATAAGGAAAGCAAGGGTTGCATGAATTCTATACTATCACGGAGGAGGGAAACATGGAGAAGTCCTACCTTAGCATCTAACTGATCATATTCTTGGGTGGTCATCAGCTTTGTAGATGTCCTAGTTTCCCTTCCTGGGCCCTCAACCATATCCAACTAGCACTGCTGTGTCCTGGTGCAGCCTGTTCTGATAAGAGTCATGCTCTGGCATAACACGGGCCATCAGAACCGAGGAAACAGGCAACTTCCCAGGAACTCAGAAGGAAGCACACATAGAAGAACCCTTCTGCCCAGCCCATGCACTGATACTTAGACTCTTGGAGCCAGAAAGGGCTGACTTGAGCCAAGGAGGCCACATCAGCTATCTGCATGGACAGGTCTTATATCTTAAGTAGATGGAACCTTGTCTAGCTAACAAGTTAATAATGTGCCACATTTTGTTGTCCCCCCAATGTTCCCAGAGAATTGGCATCCACTTTCCTCTTCACACACATTCTAGTTGTTTCAGACATTCGGCTCACATGTTTGCTCTGTGTATTGACCAGTCCTATAAGGGAAGACACTGTGATAGCAGCTCAGTGGCTGCTCAGACATTTATTCCTCCATTTAACTGTTCAGCCGCCTGGGGATAGCCAGTAGGAAATAGAAGTGGCCTGTGCCCTCCCATAAACTTTAGATAGATGGGAAGGATGACCTGTCTTCAGTGGGAGGGACCTATAGGGGGGGCATTTAAGTGTTAGCACTGATACAAGGTCCAAAGCTGAGGAAGATGACTTGTAAGGAGCCCCTTCCAGCCTCTCTCTGTGGCTCCTCCCCCCACAACTTCCTGGCAAAGTAATAGAGCTCATTGCTTTGAAAACAACTCCTAGGATCTCAAACTGTCTGTAGCTCTGTAAGGCCTGAACCCCCAAAATGCACTTCTTAGTGTCATCAAGCAGACTCCCCAAGTAAATTTGCATGCCCTTTCCCAGATAGCCTCAGTTCAACTCACTTCCCTGAGGGAGCACAAGTACTAATTTCAAAAGATATGAATACATTCCAGATTCTATCAGTTGTTAAGTGTCACCTGTTTAGAAAGTAAGGTCCTTGTAGATATACACTAATAGAGCTCATGAGAAGAGACCATTTTATAGTATGTGGATTGGCCATGAACCCAGTGACAATAGCTCCTTAGGAAATGTACAAACATGAGGTAGAATAGGTGTGAGGGTGATGTTCTTCCCTCACTGGCTGTAGCACTCAAGAAACTGGCCCTGCACCTCTCCAGGACAATACAGTGGAGTTGGCCCTGATGATGAAGGCACAGGGGAGCCAGCCGCCAGGGTGTGAGAGTAGGAGAGCTGGCCCAGCCCCTCACAGGCTGCAGCACTTGGGAGAGTGGGCCCCAAACCTTGACTGGACCACACAGTGGAACTAGCTCTGGAGGCATTGTGTATGGCCTCCAAGGGCATGAGAACAGGAAAGCTGACTCCGTTTCCTGCAGATGGCTGCATTGAGTGGCCTATCAGAGTAGTGATGGAGAGCTCTCCAAGGCTGACCAGCTCGGACCAAGACTTTTAGTTTGTGCACACCAAAATCTATGTCATCTATGAGTGGTTGGAGCATGTGAAAGGGCCAGTACTGCTGCTCCAAAGCTGCAGAATCTCCATGACACAGGCAATGACAGGATAACCAGGAGGAGTCCCAATGAGGATCCAATATATTTATGGTGTCACAGAAGCCAGAAATCTTGAACTGGTCCAAAGACTCATTGCAATGAACATTTACAAGTGAAGATGTGTGGACAGAGGGGTATACTATGGGACACATTGTGACACATTGCAGCTTCCATGATGAAATGCTTTTCAATGCTTTATTGGTGTGTGTGTGTGTTTGTGTGTGTGTGTGATTTTGTGGGGGAGGTTGTTGCAAGGGCAAAAGGTAGATATGAGGGGATGGGGAGATGAATGAGACTGAGTACATGATGTGAAACTCACAAACAATACTTCTTAAATTAAAAAAGTTGAGAGAGGAGAGAAGAGGTGGGGCAGGCTATGGGGTATAGAAACCAAGGCTGTAGTGATGCCAACATAACCCATGACCTAGAAGAGACAGAATGGTTTTTGCCCAGTTTGGAGAGAGCATAATCTGTTGCTGCTCTAACTTTGCATATCTGGCCTTGAAAACCATGGGCCTAACTTTCTGTTGTATTAAGCCACGTGTGTGTGTGTGTGTGTGTGTGTGTGTGTGTGTGTGTGTGTGTGTATGCTAATTTGTTATGGCAGCCTTAGGAGAGCAATATACCATCTTTATTCCTGGCTAGTTTGATTTTCTGGTTCTTCTTGCCTCTGTTGAGCATTTTGTGGCCAGGGACTTAGGCAAAGTCACAGGATAAATCTTATTCTTCTGTCATTGCTGCAGAAGGATGACACCCTCTCTTCATCACACCAATGTACCTGCTGTGTGACTTACCAAGGGGGAAGGGAAGAGTCTGTCTCCAACACAGCTCTATCCTTGTTGTTATAAAATGTCCAGGAGGTGGGAAGAAGACTGCAAGTATGTGCTGCACTAACACATTTTCAACCGAATCACCTTGGATTGCCTGAAAAAGCAGACGGCTGAGGGAAGGCGCACTTATACTGACTGTGGTTCATATGCATACACTATTCATTATCCTCATAATAAGCAAATAAATCAAGTCAGCCCTCTTATTCAATGTATGTTCAGAATTGACCTGGTAGTAAGAAGTCAGTGATGGACATGAGAGAGGGAGCTCTCTGCTGAGGTTGGTAGAGAGGGAGCTCTCTGCTGAGGTTGGTAGAGAGGGAGCTCTCTGCTGAGGTTAGTAGCCCTTCACACCTTATGAAATAGGGATGGAAGCTTTAAGAGGGGATGGGGTATGAGAGATCTACCCTCAGGAATGGATTAATACTATTATATGAGGAGTAGATTAAGTACCTCAGGAATAAACCCCAACTGTAAGCCAACTTTCTGTTCATCTCATGTGTAGCCCTTTCCTTTTGTCCTCATTAAGACTCAACACAAGGACAGGAGGGTGATTGCTCACCAGAATGATTGACCAGGTTGACTTGGCTCATCTGGCTGGCTCAGTGGGCGTCCCCTTCCTCTGTCACCACTCCATGTGTTCGTGGAAGGATGGACTTCCCAAAAGATAAAGGAGATTAAGGCTGATCATTTCTTAGTCAAGGGCACAGAGTAGCTGGGCTCCCCTGCTGTTGATAGAACTCCAAAGGATCCTCAAAGCACAATTGTAGGAGGATGGAGGTGGGGCTTCTAAGACTCCAGATACATTTGAATGAGGTGCTGCACACAGCAAGCTACCTTTCTTGGAAAAAGACAAAACAAAACAAAACTCTCCACACTGTATCCCCTACCAGATACTCACAGCATGCATGCTCTCTGCACCTCTCTGCCCCCAGACCATGAGCCAAATAAATACCTATTGTTTGTCACCACCCAGGCGGTGCTACTCTGTCATAGCAACTAGGAATGGGTAAGTGAATCCCTTTTTCCCTCAAGAACCTCAGAGCCCAAAAGGAGATGCTGACCTGTAAGCAAACACGCTTCTATGCTATGTTAACTACAGTCACTGGCTGTGTTCCTAAGCAGTCACTGTGTGGATTCCTGCATGCTGGGTGACAAGGGTTGCCCGTGTTAGCAAATAACAACTCAGGATGCCAAGTTATACTCAGAATTCAGATACATGACAAATGCTGTTTGCTGGTGTAAGTGTGCCCCCAAGCAATCTATGGGACATACTTAAACCAGAAAGCTATCCATCTTGTATCTGTAAGTCTATTTTTAACCAGGTACCCTTTGAGAGCTCTGAAGTCCCGAATCAGCCATCACAGTGGTTCTAGGGAGGCAATAGGAACAGGAACTTCATGGTACAGATAAGCAAACAGAGGATGGAACTGCACAGGTCATCTCATTTTTGCATGACTTTAGTAACCATTTAGGCCACATGGGTGTTCAGTGCACTTATGTCAGCTGAGCCCTGAGGCCCAGTGAGCAAATGGAATGTTTTCAATGTGAGCCCGTTGGCATTGTCTGTCTTTGCTCAGTGTCTTCAGATAGAAATAGAGAAGAGATTCATCAGTCGGTGGGAGGTTGCTATAGGAAGAATTTGGCAGCTGTAGAACCTGGAACCTGTGAGTTGAAAAAGAAAATATCAGACTTGGAACCTTTGTTGTGTACCCCAGGGTTCCCTAGAGCAATCCATAGGTGAAACAATATGGTAGCCACTCTGGGTGATCTTGGTGACCTCTGCTGACTGCATCAGGAACTCTCCACAATTGTCTATCCTCTGCTAAAAACCTAACTTTCTCTATCCTCTGCACTGTCTCAAGGGATTCTAACAGCTGTTGGAGAAGTACCCACTTCATATGGGACAAAGTCCTTGCCTTGATGTTCGATGAGCCCCGGAACCACACAAAATGCCTTCTATTCACCTGTTCTCTTCATTTATTTAGTTATCTCAGTAGTCTATGCTGTATGAACCAAGAGTCACCGGGTGTATGTAGACACAAAGCCACCCATTTGCTTCTTTCTCTACCTACACCATGCTGGAAAGAGATGGCATGGCTTTCGGAGCCAGCTGTCCCTGCCTCCCACTTGACTGGTCACCTTCCTGAGTAAATTCCCACTCATCTGTCCCCGTCCAGCCTGAACAGTTGGGATAGGTGCTCTGAATGTCAACTGCCCATGTTTTGGAGAACAGCTACTGTCTTCATGGGACTGCAGTGACCCTCACCCTGAGACGGTCATCACCACAGGCAAGAGCCCAGAGAGGAGGATCATGGCAAGCATATCTCCTGATTCCAGAGGAGTCCAACCCTAGGGCATTCAATCAATGTGTCTGGTTTCAAATTGGAAGCGCTTTGGAGAGGGCAGGGTGGGGTGAGATGACCAGACTGGGTGGGGGCCAAATGAGGGGACAAAAATTGATTGGTCTCACAAGAGAGGTTAATTCCTGACCAAGAATCGTGACGGCTAAAAGGTCTTACAAATAAGTCCGTGGCAGCTTTGACCCCAGGGTTGATAGAGAAGCAGCCTCAAGCAACTGTGGGCACTGCTCAGTGCTTGTTCAGGCAGAGGGCAGGAGCTCCCATTTGGGGGAGGACCTGGCTTACACAAAGACAGATGCTTGTGGAGGCCCTTTGTCATAAGAGAAGAAACCCACTATCAGGATATCCTATAGACCTGTGGTTTTCAACCTTCCTGGTGCTTTGACCCTTTGTTTAACAGTTCTTCATATTGTGGTACCCTCAACTATGAAATTATCTTTTTGCTACTCCATAACTATAATTTTGCTGCTGTTATGAATTGAAATGTAAATATCTGATATGCAGGCTACCTGATATGTGACCTCCAAAGGGGTCATGACCCATAGGTTGAGAACAGCTGTTATAAACCCTTCATTGTTATCCAAAAAAAAAAAAGAAAAAAAACCCAAAGTAGAGTTCTAAGACCACAAAGATACCCTGGTGGACACCCACCCATGCCCACATTCCTTGATTCTCTTTTTTACTTCATCCTGGTGAAAGCCTGTGAGCTCTTGTAGGCTAAGTTCCACAAGAGCAATGGATGAGCTCCTTTTGAAGCTTAGTGTGTTGATACTGCCTAGCCACCACACCTCCACTTTTCATCAACCTCCTCATTTGCCATAACTACCAGAGGCTTCTGGGACACACAGGGCGGGACAGCCTAAGGTCAGAGAAGAGGCAGAGGGAGGCAGAGATGTCCTTTCTTTTCTTGGTTCTAGCCCATTTGGACCTCTCCCCCTGACACCATGTGGCTGACCAACCATCCTCACTAGGATTGGTGTGGAAACTCTGGAAGGGACCGTCTCCCAGACACGAGTGATGTTTTGCTGCAGAGATGAATCAGAAATCCTATGAGTAGCCCACAAGTTTTATACATGTAGGAGTTTCAGAATCACACATAGAGAAAAGACAAGTGTGTTGCTGATCTTCCCATGGCTGCAATCTGAAACAATCCACTTTAGGAGGACGAAGGTTTATTTTGGCTTAAGACTTTGTAGCTTGTAGCCTACAGCTGTTGGCCCTGATGCTTTTGATACTGTGGAAAGGCAACTTGTGGTGGTGCCCAAGAGTTGTGGTATATAGCCACGTTTTACAGAAGGAAGGTGGGCAAAAATGAACACTTGGTTGGGGGATTTAGCTCAGTGGTAGAGCACTTGCCTAGCAAGCACAAGGCCCTGGGTTGGGTCCCCAGCTCCAAAAAAAAAAAAAAGAAAAAAAAAAAAAAAAATGAACACTTGGATGGGGTCTCAATATTTCCTCTAGGTCATGCTTCCAATGAGTGTAGGAACTCCCACTACGTTTTATCTCTTAAAGGTCCCTCTGCTTCCCAGTAGTGCCACAGAGGGAATTTAACCTAAGCATTATTATCAAATGGAACTACCCATTGCAACCTACAGGTCAAAGGGTTATGCCTGAGGTAAGTCCCATGTAATCCATTCTAACAGTGGCGAGATGGTAGAATACAGGGAGAGTTAGGTGCCCATCGAGATAAGTGTCTGTAACTAGTCACAGTATTTCAAGGTTGTTCTGAGAATATCAGAGACCAATTTATCTCACATGCTAGGAAGAGTTGGGCTCAGAATGGGCTCACCTAGTGGCTGCTGACATTCCAGTGTCTGCTCTATGTCCTGCAAGCAGCTTTTGGTGATGGCTGTCAACCTTAGTGTTTTCACCCACCTCGTGAGGAGCTGGTTTCTTTAAATCCAGAACCTCCCATCTCTGGAGGCACCAATCGGCAGTGAATGGCAGCCTCATGCTCAGAAAGGCGGCACAGTTGGATATGTCTGCCTTGCAGCAAAGAGCCAGGACTCAGGGCCAGATGGCCCAGTCATTTCACCCCTCTGCCAGCTGTGTGACCTCAGGCAAGCCACACACTCTCTGGGCCTTGATCCTCGTTCTGAAATGATAGCGGTAATAATCACTTCCTCCTGGGTTGTTATGGGGTTGAGACAGCCTCAGAATGTCCTTTCGACATGGCACTTACCAGACGGCACTTCAGCAAATCAGCTGTTATTGGTGCTTGCTGGGCCTGAGGGTTGGGGTGGGGATGGGTAATGGATGGATGGGAAGGGTATCGGAGCTGCCTTGTCTGTCACTCTAACTGGTGACAGCCCATAGGATGGAAGCATGAGAGTGGACCTCTGTGGATAGCTTGAGCTCCAGGGATGATAGCTGCCGGTGCGGGTTCTCAAACTGTGACAAATGCTCCACACCAGGGCAAGGTGAGAACATGAGGGGCCTAGGGGTGGGGTCTGCTGTGGTGCAGGAGAGGAAACACTCTCCAACACTCCAGGGAACACGAACACACATAATGTATTAGTGAAGAGTGGCTGCTTACCCTTGTACCATGCCTTTATCAATGGGACGTCCTGCCTTCTTCAGAGGTCTGCCTGGTGGCCAGTCTCCTCACTTCCCAACACACTCCAGCTTTCCCCTCCTGCTTTCAAGGCCAGATTTCTAGGCCAGCCTCTCTGAAGATGCTGTAGGCCAGCCTTCCTCTGATATAGGGAGTGCTGAGTTGGACCATTAATGAGGCTCTTGGGCCCCACTGGTCCTCTTCCACTCTTCTCCTTAACCCACCCCAGAGTCTGTCTGCTCTCTGAAGAGGAAATACTGAATCAACTTATCTCTCCTCTCTGCCAGTCTGGGCTCTGGTGCCTAGGAGTCTGCCTCCTTACTCGGGATGCCAACTTGGGAAAGCTTCACAACAACCAAGGAGAAGAAGGGAGTCAAGAAGATGAGGCCTTCCAGGGAGAGATTCTGGTGACCACAGTCACAGTAACAGATGCTTGAATCAGGCTACACTCAGTCCTTCCTGCGTGTGCTCTCACCCAGCACGGACCATCAGCTTTCAATGCTCTGTATGATCTTGTCTAATATTTTCTGAGCTCTGAAGGATAGATACAAGTTCAACTTTAGAAAGTTCAGGAAATCCCAGAAAAGCATTTGTGGTCCATGTAGCACAAAACACAAGGGAGGCAGTCCTCTCTGTATACCCCAAGTGCCATCCTGAGTTGCAAAGCCACTTTTGTGGCTTGTCTCTAGATATCTTCGGCATGTGTCTGCTTGGATATGCATGCATGTATGCAGATATGTTCGCACATGTGCCTCTGTGTCTGGTCTGACATTTATTTGAAAGTTTGCGTTTCTTCCTCAGAGTCACTAGATGATGGGGCAGTTGAAGATAAATGGGAATCACTCTGATGGGGTCCAGCACCTTTCCATAGTGCCAGGACTCTTAGGTTGGTTTTTAATAAACTGCATATTTGGTGCTAGATGGTCATATTGTTATTAGGTAGACAATGAGACACTTTGTCATAGTTACAGGGGGGAAACAAAGTCAGCATCTATCTAGAATCCAGTTTCTGCTGCTTCCCTCCAGCCCAGCCTGTGTGCCGAGACATGCTGTAGAATTGGACCTACACTTGGAGAGTTCGGAAGCATTGATGAAGCCAATATGACAAGCTGTCATTTTGTCGTATGCTCCCTGACATGACTAAACCTTAATGGTCGGGTGACTCGGGTAACTCTCGGCCAGTCAGGCTCTGGACCTGGATGAGTGGCAGCTGCTGTAATTACGGGAGAAGGAGGACCAAAGCAGACAGAACTTTACTCTCATTTTATATATTCCCGACAGGCACCCACGTGACATCATTAGCACCTCAGAACTGAGTTCGCAGTTAGCTCAAAATCAACCCAATGTCACACTACCTGGGTCAGCACCACCCACCTCCCCACCCAGCCTTCTGAGTGATGCCCACCCAGGCAAGCCAGAGGGGGCTGCCCATCCGTAGCAAGGGGCTACAACCCAGTAAATAGCAGATTCATTCCCCAAGTCAAAGTTGAACTACTCACTTTGTCGTTCATTGATTTTAATGGACTGCAACTTCATATCCAACTGCCACTTTCTGGACTTGAACAGATGCAGTCACTAGGCAATGGTGAGGCAGGTAGAGGGTTATGCTGACCGAAGTGGGCATGAGAGTTGAGCTTTTTATTACTTATCATCACCGCTACAATTGTTGTTAAGGAATTTCATGGGGCTGGCTTAAATCCAGTCTGAGTGTACACACAAGCACATGCACACAGGCATGAACATCCATTGTTGAGGGGCTAACAGTGACTCTCCCCAGCTTGCCTGGGGATGTACTGAGAATTCAGGTAAGGAAGCTTCCTGGGCTCTGCCAGCTTTTTCCTCCTTCGACATTTCCCATTGGTGCTTTGGCATCTCGCACTCTAAGTGGAGGCTTAGAGACCGTCTCAAACAGAAGTGAGTCTCCAAGCACACAACCAGCCAAGAGGCCCCCAGCTATCAAG